>NC_044989.1:91180785-91303285 GCF_008728515.1 Papio anubis
ATCTGTTGCAAAAAGACAGACTGCCCGAATGCCGCTCATGTCTACAGAAGGAGCCATTTCAGCTTCTCAGTAACCTCAGCCTGGTTGCACTGTCCCTCGTACAGCCTGTTTGCAGATGACCGGTTTCCAGGAATGTGTCTGAAATGACTGTACACAAATGCTTGGGGTTGCTTAGAGCTCGGGGTTGCTGTTTCTTTCCATTGTCCAGCTCCATCATTGCCCACCAACATAGTCTGGAAGTGGGCATATCACGAGGCCGTGAAGTTGTGGGCAGAGAGCCAGAATATGTGAACACCAGTATCTTGTAGCTTGGCCCCAGTAGGGCCAGTGCTGTGGTCTCTCCTTTGCTGCCCGCCAGAAGAAGGCACTGAGCCTGACCTGTACCTGAACCGTGTGGATGGGGGTTGGGGATCATCGGCGCAGCAGAGAAGCACACAGGTGTCCCAGGACCGTGCACTCTGTCTGCCTCTCTGGATCCGCCCAGCATATTCATTTCTAGACAGGCTGCATTCAGACTGTCTTTATCTCTTATCTTGATATGCAGTCAGAGGCATCCAATGGCCTGATGTCCAGCCTGGCACCCCCTCTGTGTCCTGATTGAAGTACAGTTGTCATCACACCCATGTGTGTCCCAGGCTGTGGCATTCAGTCAAGTGCACGGCAGGGGCTGGCAAGCCACAGCCCAGATGATAATCCTGCTTTCATCTGCTGTTTCGTGAGCACTTACTGTTTTCATGAAGCCTAGCTAAGGATCTTATATGCGTGACCGAACTTTTTGCTTTTATTTCTAATTCCTTCCTGACTTTTTTCTTTTATTTCTAATTCCTTCCTGGGTTCTGTCAACTCATTTCCAGTCTTCCATTTTTCCAGTCACCTCGTTTTTTAGTGTTTTGTCATTTTTATCTAAACCGTTCTTTCCTTGCTTTTATCCTTTAAACATTTCTTTTGCCTGTGATACTCTAGGTTATAGTTTTTATCTGTTTTATGGGCATGCCTTTCCGGCATTTCTTTATTGCCTATAGAAATTTTACTCTTTTTTCTTATAATAGCTTCGATGGGATTTGTCAAGAATCCTTTCCATCACTCATAATTAAGTGAAATAAGTTTTCGCATATCGTTTTGCTAACTTCATGACTCTGAAATTCTCACTTCTGTTGTTTTTCCAATGTGAGCAAACCCAGGGCCTCACACTCTCTCGGCTTTGCCTCCTTCACACTTTTGTCTGGACGACCATCTCTTTCATTTGCACCTATTTTCCTTGTTGCGCCCAGTTTGGACCCTCCTCCCGTTAAAGTCTTCCTTAATATTAAGACTTTGCCCTGGAAAATTTTGGAGGTTCCTATGGGGGCAGGCTGTCCCAGCAACTGAAACTTCCTATTGAAAAGATGAACTTAGGGCCAGGTGCGGTGGCTCACACCTGTAATCCCAGCATTTTGGGAGGTTGAGGCGGGTGGATCACTTGAGCTCAGGAGTTCAAGACCAGCCTGGCCAGCATGGCAAAACCTCATCTCTACTAAAAATACAAAAAATTAGCCAGGCATGGTGGTGGGCACCTGTAGTCCCAGCTAGATGGGAGGCTGAGGCAGGAGAATCGCTTGAACCCAGGAGGCAGAGGTTGCATGAGCCAAGATGGTGCCACTGCACTCCAGCCTGGGTGACAGAGTGAGACTCCGCCTCAAAAAAAAAAAAAGAAAAAGAAAAAGTGAATTCTATACCTGAGAAAACTGACCCAGAAAGACTGGCACTGAGACAGATCCTAATCAAATGACTGAATTTTAAAGAAAAAAATAAATATTTTGGGGGCGTTCAGGCAAAAAGACCAATATAATAGCACAACAGCATCAGTTTAAAACAGACGACACAGAGTGACATATTTAAGATACACAAGAATAGAAAAATGTGAGATAGGTGTTTTATATCCAATGAAACTAACAACCAGTAAAAAAGCTGCACACTTTTTGAAAGTGGGAAAACTCAGGAAATTGCTCTAACTAGACAGACATCAGAATGAGGATGTCAGTGACACTCGCTGAGGCAGAAGAGACGTTATCAACCAATTCTAAGTTATAAAACTGATTTGGACCCTGATTCAAAGAAAGTGTTAAAAAGTGTGAGACAGTTGGGGGAATTTTTACTCTAATTAGATATTGATGATATTAAGGAATTTGCTCTGTTAATCACTGGATTTTAGGTACATAAGTTCATTCTACTATTCTCTGTAGTTTGGTGTGTTTGAAGCTTTCCATAGTGTAAAAATATTTTAAGATGCTTAACTTGGCATTATTTGTAATTATGAAAACCTGGAAATGGCCAGGCGCGGTGGCTCAAGCCTGTAATCCCAGCACTTTGGGAGGCTGAGATGGGCGGATCACGAGGTCAGGAGATCAAGACCATCCTGGCTAACACGGTGAAACCCCATCTCTACTAAAAAATGCAAAAAACTAGCCGGACGAGGTGGCAGGCACCTGTAGTCCCAGCTAATGTAGTCCCAGCTACTTGGGAGGCTGAGGCAGGAGAATGGTGTGAACCCGGGAGGCGGAGCTTGCAGTGAGCTGAGATCCGGCCACTGCACTCCAGCCTGGGCGACAGAGCGAGCCTCTGTCTCAGAAAAAAAAAAAAGAAAACCTGGAAACAATAGAGAGGTCATTCAATAAGGCCTAGAATAGCCCTTACGAGGAAGTTTCCTAATCATAAAGAGTTAGGTTTAGAAAGAAGAGGTAATGGAGAGTTGCTCACATTAATATGAAGAGGTAATGGAGAATTGCTCATGTTAATTTCTATACACAGATGATACTAAATATGTGCGACTTGGATGTATGCGCTTAGACAAAAGACTAGAAGGAAATTCATCTTTTTTCATTCATTTAATCATTTAGTAAATCAGCCAATCAGTTACTTGGTAACTATTTATTGAGTGGCTACTATATATTTAAAAGGCAGCTCTTTCTACCCAAATCCTTTTTTTAAAGGTCTCAGGGGAAAGGCCTCATGATACAGAAGAAGAGATGGACTGAAGCTCTGCTCCCTTCTCACTGCAAAATGCCCTTCCAAACACTCCATCCAGTGCCACTGGCCCTGCTTTCCACAGCCTCCCCGAAGTCTGCCTCTCCAGGCCCTTCGTGTTTCCTTTCGCCCTCCTCCTTCTCCATTTGGCTTCTCGGTGCCCTGCAGATCTCTGCCTGAGTCACATTTCTGTCTCCACCCTCTCCTTGCAGGTCCTCCTACCACTGCCCATGGGATTTCAGTACTATCTTATGCTAATAACTCCCAGCTGGGTATCTCCAACCCTTCTGCTGCCTTGAGCTCCAGATGATGTCTACCCATCTAGCGTGGAATGAATGGATATCTACTAGGGTGTCTGTCGCACAGCCATTTTAACTTAATATGTCCAAAATGGAATTCTGATCAATGACCCACACACGAGTTGCTTAAAAATAAACCACATCCATCACTCAGTCTTCATTATCTCTGTAAATGATACCCTGCATGCCGTCATGCAAACCTGAGTCTGGGAACCTTGATTTCTCCTCCTGGCCCACAGCAGCAAATTCCATCAGTTCTGTCTCTAAAAATACCTAGAATCTCCACTGCCACAATCTCTCCCCTGGACTTCTACAATAGCCACCTATGTGTTTTCCCAGCTTCCATTCTTGTCATCTCCAATGCATTCTCTATGCAGCAGCGACACTTGTCTTAACCCTGTTTATTTGGCTTAGAACTAAAATCCCATCACCTGCACCGCCCATGACTACAGTGCTGGCCTGCACGTCTCTCCACCTCGCCTGGCTCACTCTCAGCTCATATAATCTCCAGCAACAAGGTTCTATAATTTGGTTTTTCATTTCCTCAAATGTGCCAAATTCTTCCCTTCCCTGGGGGTCTTTGCTCATGCTCTTTCCTTTTCTTTTCTTTTCTTTTCTTCTTTTTTTTTTTTTTACTTTTGAGACAGGGTCTCACTCTCTCACCCAGGCTGGAGTGCAGTGATATGATCTTGACTCACTGCATTCTCTGCCCCCCCGGTTCAAGTGATTCTCCCGGCTCAGCCTCCAGAGTAGCTGGGATTACAGGCACATGCCACCACACCCGGCTAATTTTTGTATTTTTAGTACAGACGAGGTTTTGCCAAGTTGGCCAGGCTGGTCTCAAACTCCTGACCTCAGCTGATCCAGTCACCTTTTCTTTTCTTTACTGTTTTTTTTATTTGTTTTTTGTTTTTTTGAGATGGAGTTTTGCTCTTGTCACCCAGGCTGGAGTGCAATGGCGCAATCTCAGCTCACCGCAATCTCCGCCTCCCAGGTTCAAGCGATTCTCCTGCTTCAGCCTCCTGAGTAGCTGAGATTACAGGTGCCCGCCACCACGCCCAGATAACTTTTTGTATTTTTAGTAGAGATGGGTTTCACCATGTTGGCCAGGCTGGTCTTGAACCCCTGACCTCACGTGATCCACCCTCTTCAGCCTCCCAAAGTGCTGGGATTACAGGTGTGAGCCACCGTGCCTGGTCCCTCCTTCCTTTTCTTAAAACAGTGTCTGCCCTGTGCTGCCCAACTACCTGCTCTTTGCCTGGCTAGATCCCGTTCCTCCTTTCATCTCAGTGTCATTGTCCCCTGCTCAGAGGACCTCAACTGCTCCTTGCCCCATGCTGTTGACTCTGTCCCTTGTTAGGTCATATGTGGCCCTCACCACAAACGTCAGCTCGCTTCCCTTGGTGTGTGGCTACCTGCTTTGCTTTGCCTCCTCTTAGCCTGTGCACCCCAGAGGCCGGGGTGGTGTCTGTGGGATTCGGCATTGGGTCCCTGGCATCTGGCACAGTGCTTTGTGCATGGCTGGTTCTCAGTAAAAATTGGCTGAATAAAATAATGAAGGTTAAAAATAAAGGATGGGGATGACTGACAAAGATTCCTTTTCACCAGCATGATGATAAGTGACAACGGTATTTATATCTCTTAAATTTGTTTCTTTGGTTACCCACATTGTCAAAGGCACAAGATCTTCAGCTATGGTTTCCAATTCAGAAAGCTTTACATCTTAAAAACATGGCCTTCAGAGAAAGAAGGAGGAAACAATGAAAATAATGGAGAAATGGAGAAAGCCAAGTGGCTGTTTTCCACTTTGGAGTTCTGGAGTCCACCTCTGCCTGCTGTTTTTTTTTTCTCCCGAGACGGAGTCTTGCTGTGTCGCCCAAGCTGGAGTGCAGTGGTGTGATTTCGGCTCACTGCAACTTCTGCCTCCCGGGTTCAAGCAATTCTCCTGCCTCAGCCTCCCGAGTAGCTGGGATTACAGGTGCCCACCACCATGCCTAGCTAATTTTTGTATTTTTTAGTAGAGATGGGGTTTCGCCATGTTGGCCAGGCTGGTCTTGAACTCCTGACCTCAGGTGATCTGCCGCCTCGGCCTCACAGAGTGCTGGAATTACAGGTGTGAGCCACCGCTCCTGGCCTGCCTGCTGTTTTTTAATGGCGTGATTGTGTGTAATTTCCTTCCCTGCCAAGTTGGGTTCATCATTGTCTTTCCAAGCAGCTGACGAGGGTTGGAGAGAGGGACAATTATGACAGCACTGCCAAATTTGTCACTGGCACCGATATTTTGGGCCTTGAAACGAATTCTCTGTAATTAAGAAGATTATGCCCCCACTGTGGTCATAACACATGGCGACCACACGACCGGTGGTTTGGAACATGCAGTGGGTGTGCTCAGTGGTTGCTGGTAAGTTTCTAGGTTTGGTCACTAGACTGTTGAGTTCCAGCCTGTGTCCCGTCCACACCCTTAATACTGTCACAATTGGTCATCAAACAGCAGTCAGGAGCACTATTTCTTCCTCCTGGCGGGTTTGGCTGGCACCGCTTTGAGGGTCTTGCTGGAGACAACATCCATGAATCACATCAATTCCTACTGAGAACAGAAGTGTCAGCACAGGCACCTTCTACTCACTTAGGAGGGGCCGTGGCCAGTAGCTGCTGGAGCAGCTTGATTGCAACACATGAGTATTTCTGTCCAATCACCACCATGGGGTCAATGCCCAGGCCCCATCTATGCTTCAGGAGAAGAAAAATCTCCATCTAAGATCTCATCCTGGACTGGCCATCACCTTGTTCCCTGGGTCAGTCCTTCCCAAGTTTTCGATAGCACATGCCGCCCAAGTAGACATCCCCAAGCTGGACTGCACCATGCAGCTCTTTGGTGTGGAGGTCAGGGAAAAAGGAAAAATGGCTACGCAGGAGGCTATGGGGAGATAAGAGACAAGCACAAGGTGCATCTGGAATGAGCTGGTACATCCAAGGGCAAGACTCAGGACCATGGGAAAGGTCAGTAGACTTGCTGGCCGCCTGGCAAGTGGGACCGTCTGCCCTGCACCGTGGTCCTCCCGGCAAAGTCTGCCCTCTACATCTCAAGAAAGGGAAGTCTGCCCAGCAGGGCTGGGGGCTCTGATCTTTGTAAGAGTTGGGTTGGCCTTCCCAAAACATCACGGCAAGTAGCAGTGAGCATAACAGGTGTCTTCCCCGGACAGAGATGACACACGCACAGTCTACTGTTCTGCCTGTGGCTGGCAGTCATCCTGACTGATTTGGGCCCAAAATGCATCAGCACTTCAACATTTTCAATATATTTTGTGCTTCTGGCATTTGCCAGAACAAATCAAGTGGTACTGTTAACAGCAGTATTACTTAGGGAACATATGAAAAATGCAGATGTCTTGGGTCTCATCTATAAAGGTCCTGACTTGGTAGCTCTTTTGAGACCTCAGAATCTGTCTTTTATGAGCTTCCTGGGTGACTCAGGAGCACTTGAATGTTTGAGATCACGGCACAAGTCATGACGCGGCAGAACCCTCTTTTCCATTGAGGGGGTCCTGCTGCAGCGATGGAGATGCAGAGGCATAACTAAACACCCAAGGTCAAGAAGGAAGCTGGCGGACACCCCCAGGAGCCTCTAGGAAGGTATTCTTGGCCAGTCGCTAGGATGGAGATGGACTGTGGGGAGGGCTCTGGGTCTCCACCTTTGTCAAGTAACTACGTGTTCCTTTGCTTGAGTCACTTCTTAAGACTATGTTCCTGGGCCTCCAGTGTTTTGTATGTATCTGCCTAAAAAGGCGTTTCTGCTATCTTCTCTGACGAACTCATCTTTTGGTTTTAATCACATGATGTGCATTGTGGTATGTCGCCATTGAGGACAGAATATTTGGATAATACCTGAGCAAGCAAGAAAAAACAGCACACACATAAGTAAGATGTGCTTTCACTTGCAGCACCGCTTGGGGGCGCGTGGGCAGGTGCAGCCCTTCTGCCGGGGGCAGGCAGTGCTCAGTTCAAAGCGAGCCTGAAGCCAGTAGGCCCCTCCAGCCACAGATAAACAACCCAGAGACAGTATCGGGGGATAAGAAGGCCTTGTCGGCATTGTTTGTGGTGGCCAGGAGTTGACTGCAATCAGGTGTCCATGGCAGGGGGTGGACAGATCAGATGTGGGGGTGCACCCCAGAGAGGACGAGGCAGCTATCAGAGGCACTGGAGCAGACTGCACGTGGCAATGCAGATGGGTCCTGAAAGTGCTGAGGAGACCGAAAAGGAAACCAACCGGGATGTGCAACTCAATCTGTAAGTTAAAAATACTGACACCCAAAGCAATAAAAATGAAATATCTGTGTGTACCCACCTCCCCTTCCATGGCTTATCACCCAGGAGGTACTTAACCTGGCTTGAGATCTTTCAGAGTCAAGTAAGTAAATACCAGATATTGGCATTTCCGCTGTTTTGTTTGCATGTTACATGACTTGTATTTCCTGGCTGGTTCCTAGGTGGGTCTGAGAGCTGGTCATCAACCTTCGAACCATCATCACTCTTTCCAGAGGTCAGGAAAGAGAAGCCTAAATTGTAAATGTGGTTCTGGTTGCCCTGAGCTGCTCATGGCAATCCTTCCTCATCTTTAGGGATGGCATGCTTTCTGGAGTCCTTCTATATTTTCAAGTAATTTAAGCATCCAAAGTCCTCTCTTGGCCAAGTGCGGTGGATCACACCTGTAATCCCAGCACTTTGGGAGGCCGAGGCAGGCGGATCACTTGAGGCCAGGAGTTCGAGACCAGCCTGGCCAACATGGTGAAATCCCTTTTCTACGAAAAATACAAAAGTTAGCTGAACGTGGTGGTGGGCACCTGCAGTCCCAGCTACTCAGAAGGCTGAGGCAGGAGAATCGCTGGAACCTGGGAGGAGGAGGTTGCAGTGAGCTGAGATTACGCCACTGCACTCCAGCCTGAGCAACAGAGCAAATAAAAACAAAAACAAAAAGTCCTCTCTCTACTCTGCTCTTCGCAATCTTCTTGTTTATATAATGTCCGTGTTGCTCCTTCAACTCTTTGGCTAGAACCATGGACATTCTGCCTCGGCAGATGTCCCACGAACCTTGCTCTGAAAATGACTGGTGACTGGTGGCCAAGATTTTTTTGACCATGGGTTTTTGAAAAGCCAACAGATTTTTTGTGCCAAGGCTGATTTTCCTCTATATCAAAAAAGTGCTGTTTTTAAACCTAGCACAGAGAGAAGCTTTTTCATGCCTCCCCCTCACAGTGGACTCTCCTGGAGCCTGTTGATACCAAGTCCCAATGCAGACAGAAAGGACACTCAGGTGTCCTCAGCTCCAGAGGATACCAGCAGCCTCACAGACAGACTGCAGGCCCAGAACGGAGCAGCCACAGGAGCATCGTCCTGCAGTGCCTTCTTCTGGTCCCTTCCCCAACCCATGGGCAGCTTCTTGCCCTCACATTGATAAGAACCAGTCACTGGTGTCCAAAGCAGAGAGTGGTGTGAAGGAGCGCAGACTCTGGGGTCAGAGTGTCCAAGTGTGAAGCATCTTAATAGTGCCCCCCACCCCCAGCTGTGTAACCTTGGGCAAGTTCTTTAACCTCTGTGTGCCTCAGTTTCGCCATATGCCAAACAAGACTAAATTATTATGAAGATACAGTGAGCTCCTACAGATAGATACCAGCGCCAACCCGGCATGGAGGTGAGTGATCGGGCACATTGGCTGCTGTTCTGTGGTTGAGGAATGATTAAAGAACCAAGCAGAAAATATTCCAAGCAATGGCCCTTTCTATGAAGCAAACCCTTGCTATGCTGTGATGGGTCCAGCGCAGTGGGATGGGAAGGAGAGACGGTACCTCTACAGCGGGGCTGCTCCCCTGTCCAGGTGCCATTGGGAAGACACACCACGCTGCTGGGCCCGACCAGCCGGAACCCAGGGTTGCAGGCAAAATGGACTTCGTGATCCACTAAGTACTTGCTTCCAAACTTTCTGCCATCTGCGGGGGCGTTCAGAGCCGGGCAGGAAACTGTAAGGAGAGATGGAAGGATTACACGCTCCTTGTCCTGGACCACAGCCCTTAGACATTACTGAGTTACAGGACTTCCCATCTTGAAGTGCCCTCTGTTGCATGCCTGCTGCAGGCTGTGCACCGTGCTGGTCATTCTGCATGCTGCGTCTCATCAAGTCCTCAAAGCTCTCTTGGGGATGGGTGGTACGATGGCTGCTTAGCAAAAGGTGACGAGACTGGGGCTCAGAGACACTAAGTGCTGTGTGCAAGGCCTGGAAGCATGGGAAGCCCGCCCTGCAAGGATCCGCCTCATCACTGCCACCTACTCACTCTGATTTTCTGGAGCTCCAAGCCCACTGGGTTTCTTTAGGTCTCCTGAACAGGCCGGGCTCAGCCCCAGCTCCAGGCCTGGGATTTTGCTCTTCTCTCTGCCTGGAATGTTCTTTCCTCAGAGCTTCCACAACTGGCTCCTTCTCACTCTCCAGGTCTCCACTCATATGCCACCACCTCCCCGCGTGTTCCCTGGCCACCGTGCCTAACCCAGACCTCCCCAGACACTCTTCCCCAGGCGCTCACTCTGCTCTCTTCTCAGTATTTGTAACCATCCACATTTTCTTATTGACTTGTTTCTTTCTAGGTGTGTTGTCAGTCCTCTCCATCAGAATGCATCTGGCCTATGTTCCTGTGTATCCCCAGCACCAGCCCATTGCCTGGCACATAGTGAATGCTCAATAAGTCATTCTTGAACAAATGAATGAATGGAGCCTTATGTATTGCATCTTTACTATGTGCCAGGCACTATAGTAGGCACTTGGGCTATATCCATGAACAAAATAGACAAAACCCAACCCTCAGGAAGCCCACCTTCTAGCAGGGGAGATAATAAGCAATGGCGGAGTGTGGGGCCATGTAGAAAATGAAAGCAGGGGATGGTGTTGGAGATGCCAGAGACAGGACATCATTTTCAATACAGTGGTCAGGGCAGGCCTCACCAGAACGAGTTGAAGGTGAAGGCACAGCCAGGCAGATGTCTGGGGAGGGTGGAGGGACGACAGCTGGTCAAACATCCTGAGGTGGGGGTGTGCCTGGCAGGTCTGAGGAATGTCAAGGAGCCAACAGGGCTGGAGTAGAGTGGACGAGGTGGAAAGTAGTTAGACATGAGTCAGGCAACAGGAACAAGACGGCTCAGAGTTACACGGGGCATTGGAAAGAAAACAGAAAGGCCATGCAACTTGTTCTCTGTGTGAGATCGGGCCACTGGAGGTTTGAGCCCAGGCAGGAAGCAGCCTGACTCCCAGCACCTGCTGCGGTTTGACCATGAAGTGCCCAAACAAGAGGAAGGGGAGGGAAGCTAAGGCCAGGGTAGCAGCTGGGCGTGAAGGACATGGTTTGAATCCTGGCTGCTCTGTGAAGATTTCCCGAAGGACTGACGTGGCTGGAGAGAGACGGGGTGAAGCTAGCCTGTTCCTCTTCTTTTTGCAACAGAGCATCATGCATGGGTGAAGAGCGAATGCCCAATGTTAGGATGGCTTAGATTTGGATTCAGTTCAGATGGAAATTCAGAGCCACTTCTAAAATGCATTTAAGGTAAATTCCAAGTGTCATTTGCCATGTTCGTATTTTAAACAGACAAAAACAGAACTGTTGCTTCAGCTGTGCAGGTCAAAGCAAGTGACAGAGTCACTGAGCATCCCCCATGAGGATGCACTGATCAGGGGTGTCCTGGACCTAAGGCCACTAAGGAGCGTAATGGGCCTCCCTGTCTGGGAGGGCAGCTGGCAGGATGCTGTAGCTCTGCCTGAAATCCCACCTGGGCCGGACACAACCTGGGATCCTTCAAGGAGCAGCCATGGCAGCCTGAGCTGGGGAGGAGGGAGGTGCAGGACCCTCCGAGGGTGCTCAGTGGCCTTTGGTGATTGGGGACTATCTGCCCATTGCTGCATCGCTTTCCTTGAGTAAAGCTCCAAGTTGGTCCCCAGTGGTAATAACCTTGTGAGAAGGAAGAGAGTGGGAGCTCATGTCCCAGGACTCGGCTGCTCCCAGGGTACTGCCTCAGCCTCTGAAATAAATTACTTTATAGTTTGTTTGTTTTTTATTAAAAAAAAAAAAGCTAGTACTTTATTGTGTTAAAGGGTTTTAAAATGCATTGGGGGAAAACAGTAGGGTCTCTTTGGGGATGAAAAATCTTTAAAAACCTCAACAAAGGAAAACTACCTGCAACTCACAAATATATCATACCTGAATAGATTGAACAGTATCTGGCACTTAGTAGATGCTCAATAAATGTGAATGGCGTGGATGAATGGATACAAATTAATTAAAAATCAATTTGTAGTCACATCCCAAACAGGAGCCGAAGGCCCTTCTCCAGTGACAGGAGGAGAACGTGTCCTTTGGTTTATTCTGTTCACGAGAAGCACATCCTACTGAGTGTGCAGAGCGATAGTGAAGCTCCCTGCGCCTCCCGAGGTTAAGTTAGCATGTAAGGAGTGGGATCCACAGGTAAGCAGTCTCAGCAACGTGGGAACATGAATCCGCTGAGGCTGCTCTGAAAGCGCCCTGAAGCGGATGGGTTGTGACGATGCACCCAGGAAAGAAAAACTAGGAAAATAGGAGGGAGATGCTTCATATGGAAGCCAGAACGGAAGAACAGGAATTCTCCAGAACTAGAAATTATTCTTCCTGACTCGCAGTAAATTCTCTTACAAACAAACAAACAAACAAACAAAGGCAAAAGAGGCCTGGCACAGAGCACCTGCCTGTAATCCCAGCACTTTGGGAAGCTGAGGCTGGAGGATCACTTGAGCCAGGGAGTTCAAGACCAGCTTGAGCAACATAGTGAGACCCCATCTTTACAAAAATTTTAAAAATCAGGTGCAGTGGTGTGCACCTGTAGTCCTAGCTACTTAGGAGGCTGAGGTGAGAGGATGACTTGAGCCTGGGAGGCTGCAGTGAACTAGGATCACTCCACTGCTCTCCAGCCTGGGCGACTCCGGAGCGAGACCTTGTCTCTCTTTCGAAAAGCAATAAAGTAATTTTCCCACTATGTGCCATTTGATCTGGGCAGGTGTCTGGCTTTCCTCCAGGTGCAGGCCCAACCCCCACCCCACCCTGAAAAGGGATCGTGACAGCTGCCTGTGCTCTGCAGGATCAGCCTCTGCACACATAAAGTACCTATCACGGTGTCCCCCACACACTTAGAGATACGATACATGATGGCAATTTTTTAAAAAGAGAATTTGCCACTTTAAAAAATGTTGTACATTTCAGAGATGAAAGACCCTGAATCTTGGGAAGGAGGATGAATAATATAATAATAGCTGCCTTTCCATTTGTCTAGTGGGCAGGGGCCTCTCACATGGGCAGGGGAATTGTATGACATTCCCTGTGGGCTCCACTGAAACTCCCAGGGACCGCAGGCAGCTCTGACCCCATGAAAACAAGGAAGGCTTTGTGGAGTCAAGCCTTGAGCAAGAAAAAAAAAAAAATCACTAGATCAGGGACCTCTGACCGCTAGCTTACTTGTCTTGCTTGGCCTCAGTTTCCCCGTCTGGAGCAGGAAGGAAAGATACCCTGCCTGCCCCGTGGAGTTGGGGTGTGTGGAGCCCCCGTGAGGGCTTGGGCCTCACAGTGCCTTGGAAAGTGTGAGGCTTGGCTGGTGGTTATTTCTGCAGCTGTGGCGCCAAGGAAAACAGGAACGGACTCTGTACCGTTGAGAGCTGGATTTGCCACCATCATCTCCGAAAAGGTAGGAAATCCAACGCCTTCCCCGGGAAACTTCAACTCACTCAACAAAGACAGCCCTTGATAAATGTGTCTGCAGTGAGTAAATGATGTCAGATATTCCACAAGCTCCTGACTTCAAACGAACATGATGGCTGCCCCCTGCCCCCCAGCACCCTAAGAGACCGGAGGAAAACCAGCCGCCCATCTCTGGGCCTTGGCGGTGTGACAGCTGTTAAGGTACAAGCAGGAAAAAGTGCCCCTGTGTCTGTCAGAGTCCTGCCCTCATGGGAGGGAATCTGGGGTGCCCGCTGTAGCCTCACCAGACAAGTGGAGCTTGTCCTCAGCGGCCCTTCCCTCCCAACCGCCCTGGTACTGACGGGGACTCCCTGGAGGGTGCACTTTCACGCCTGAAGCACTGGAGCCAAGCTTGTTCATGGACTGGCACCAGTGTATCGCACTGGTGCGGCCGGGGATGCATGTGTGTGCACGCACAGAGGGTGGGGAGGAACTCGGTGCTTTCCACTCAACTCTGCTATGAACTGAAAAACTGCTCTTAAAAAGTATATAAAAGTAAAATAAAAAATGAAAACAAAACCAGAACTGGATCCAACTTGTGGATGGGGAAGGAAAAAGCAGTGCCTTGATCTAAAAGTGGCGCCTCGCAACAGTTTGGTCAGTACGACGACATGATAGTTGTTAAGGCCAGAATGAAAAGGCTTAAGAGGAAAAGGGGCGACATGCAGGCTGAGGGAGAAGAAAGAGGGCAGCTGCCTTTCTAATGTACTCACCCTACCCCCACTGCCACCCACCAGGGTTAAAAATGGGCCACAGACTGACCAGGCGCAGTGGCTCACGCCTGTAATCCCAGCACTTTGGGAGGCTGAGGCAGGCGGATCACGAGGTCAAGAGATCAAGACCATTCTGGCTAACACAGTGAAACCCTGTCTCTACTAAAAATACAAAAAAATTAGCCGGGCATGGTGGCAGGCGCCTGTAGTCCCAGCTACTCAGGAGGCTGAGGCAAGAGAATGGCGTGAACCTGGGAGGCGGAGCTTACAGTGAGCAGAGATCGCGCCGCTGCATCCAAGCCTGGTCGACAGAGCAAGACTCCGTCTCAGAAAAAAACAAAGTGGGGGCCACAGATGGAAGATGGAAGGTGAGGCGGGAAGGGTGAGGCGTCGCGCAGGGGCCTGCGGCTGGCAGCATCTCCAGCCGAGCGCTTGAGTGCTGCCTTGCCACCCCAGCAGTGCTGACGTGGACACCCACCTGGAGGGGCATCTGGGGCCACCCTGCTCACAGAGTTCTGCAGCGCGGCCAGCCGGCTCTTCATGTGGCGGATGCCCTCGGTGAAGCGTGTCTCCTGGCCTTTCAGCAGCTGCTGCAGCTGGCGGATGGCCGAGAGGAGCTGCTGTTTGCTGAGACAGTTCTGCGGAGAGAAGACATCACCACCACCACCCATTGAGACTGACTCGGTCTCACATGCTCGTCTGAGCTTCCGAAATCACCAAAGCCACAGGGTCCAAACCGCGTTTGAGGCTCACTAAAGGCAACGTGAAAGTGACCTGCCGCTGGACAGCCCCAAGCACATGTATGGTAGCCCCAGTTCACCCCTTGACAAAAACAAAATGCAGGCAGGACGGATGACTAAATGACCGGGTGGATGAACAGTTATTTGAACCCGAAGAGCCTTATAATCACTACTCTGCCACTCTGAGAGACTCTAATTCTTCACTCTAAGTTAATGCTCTGAAACCCCTGGGCCTTGGCAAACATTTTCTTTCTGTCACTCTTAGGCATTTCTAAAAGCAAAGGGCCAATAATACATGTAAAACAGGCAAAATAGGAATGCCCAGTGGTTCCTATTCTTTAAAGACATATAACAGGGAAAATAGGAAAAACAACTGGCTCAAGTTAAAGAGACATTCAATAAAAGTCAATGTTGAGTTCTGATGATTTTTTTAAGTCATAGAAAGGCAGAAAATGGAGGATCATGCTTATCATGATAAAGGCTACCTAACTTAAAGCAGCACCCAGTATCATACGTTTTGTTTGCTTGTTTCGTTCTGGAGGCTAAAATTCCAAGATCAATGCATCGGCAGTGTTAGTTTCTAGTGAGGTCTTCTTCTGGATGGCAGATGGCCACTCTCCTGAGGTGCCAGCATTCTACTTAATGCTAAAATTCTCAAGGTTTCCTGGCTGGGTGCAGTGGCTCATGCCTGTAATCCCAGCACTTTGGGTGGTCAAGGTGGGTGGATTGCTTGAGGCCAGAAGTTCGAGACCTACCTGTGCAATATAGTGAGACCTCATCTTTACAAAAAATTTAAAAATTCAGCCACGTGCGGGTGGTTCACGCCTGTAATCCTAGCACTTTGGGAGGCTGAGCCGAGCGGATCATGTGAGGTCAGAAGTTCGAAACCAGCCTGGCCAACATGGTGAAACCCAGACTCAAGTAAAAATATTTTAAAAATTAGCCGGGCATGGTGGCAGGTGTCTGTAATCCCAGGCACTTGGGAGGCTAAGGCAGGAGAATCGCTTGAACCTGGGAGGCAGAGGTTGCAGTGAGCTGAGATTGCACCATTACACTCCAGCCTGGGCAACAGAGCAAGACTCTGTCTCAAAATAATATATAAAATAAAATAATTAAAAACAAAAAAACTAGCCAAGCCCGGTGGTATAGGCCTGTAGTGCCAGCTACTTGGAAGGCTGAGGTGGGAGGATTGCCTGAGCCTGGGAGGGAGGTTGCAGTGAGCTGTAATCACGTCACTGCACTCCAGCCTGGATAACAGTGAGACCCTATCTCGAAAACAACAACAAAACCAAACTAAATGTTTCCAATCTCAATTGCCTTTAAGAACCAGGACAGGTTGGGTGCAGTGGCTCACACCTGTAATCCTGGCACTTTGGGATCACTTACATCCAGGAGTTCAAGACCACCCTGGGCAACAGACTGAGAGCCTGTCTCTACAAAAAATAAAAAATTAATTGGGCATGGTGGTGCATGCCTGTAGGCGGGAAGATCACTTGAGCCTGGGAGGTTGAGGCTGCAGTGAGTCATGATTGCCCCACTGCACTCAGCTTTGGTGACAGAGTGAGACGCTGCCTCAAAAAAAAGTAATTGCCTAATTAAGAAAAAGAGCCAGGACATGAAAAGTAGTAAAGGAGGAGTCAATCAAGTGGGGAGAGATGGGACCTCGGCCTTGTGGAGCAAGGAAGTCTCTACTGAGGCCATTCACATTCACTGGGGGCTGTGTGTTGTAACAGCACAGCCTGGACTCTGCTGCCTGCAAAGGAGACATGAGACACATCAAGACAATGATGATGGTTATCTTTAGGGATAGGCTTATGGATTATGTTTTATTTAATTTGTTTTGTTTGTTTGTTTGTTTTTGAGATGGAGTCTCGCTCTGTCACCAGGCTGGAGGGCAGTGGCACAATCTCAACTCACTACAACCTCCACCTCCGGGGTTCAAGCGATTCTCATGCCTCAGCTTCCCTAGTAGCTGAGATTACAGGTGCCCGCCGCCATGCCCCGCTAATTTTTGTATTTTTAGTGGAGATGGGGTTTCGCCATGTTGTCTAGGCTGGTCTCAAACTCCTGACCTCAGGTGATCTGCCTGCCTCAGCCTCCCAAAGTGCTAGGATTACAGGCGTGAGCCATCACACCCAGCCTTAATTTTATTTTTTATACTTAATTTTTTTTCTACTGAGTATCGGTTTTATAATTTAAAAAAAAGGAGCCGGGCGCGGTGGCTCAAGCCTGTAATCCCAGCACTTTGGGAGGCCGAGACGGGCGGATCACGAGGCTGCAGATCGAGACCATCCTCGCCAACACGGTGAAAACCCTGTCTCTACTTCAAAAAATACAAAAACCAGCTGGTGGGCGAGGTGGTGGGCACCTGTAGTCCCAGCTACTCCGGGAGGCTGAGGCAGGAGAATGGCGAACTGGGAGGCGTGAGCTTGCAGTGAGCTGAGATCCCGCCACTGCACCTCCAGCCTGGGCGAAGGTGAGCAAGACTCCATCTCAAAAAAAAAAAAAAAAAAAGAAAAGAAAAACTGTCTAAAAGACAGTGGGGCAGTAAAGCGGCAGGGAGGCGTGTGGCCCCCACAGCCAAGGTGGCTAGCAGCCTCACCAGCGAAGCACCACAACCACAACCACCACCACCATCTTGATGGGAACGGAGCCACTGCCGCTCTCCCAGGGAGGCTGCCAGGCCTCTGCACCGTGGAGATTTCACCAAACAGATGACTCACTGGCCAGACTGAATGGATGCTTTTGACAAAGTTGAATCCCCAGTTGGCCCTGGAACTCGTTAATCCCGGGGGCTCCTGGGCCCCCACCATACCCAGGGCCTGAGGAGGCACAGCCCCAAACGCAATTGCTCGGAAGAGAAGTTTGGTTTGTTTTCCTTCCTCTCCCCCATTGTGGTCCCGCCCACGGAGGTCCTGGGGCACTCGGGAGCGACCTCCTGCAATCCCTTACCTGCCCAGCACCGTGCAGCCCTCCCACCCAAACCTGATTTCCCACACCCACGTCCCCTTCCTTAAAAAGGGGGGGGCTCTGCTTTTATAGATGACTTCATGGCTTACATGTCAATTACATTTGCGTACAGTCTACAAAGAGCTTCTTCGCTGTCCAAAGAACAGTTCAGCTACTGGCTGGCAGCAACCCTGCAGAGAAATGGGGCTGGTCTCCATTTCATAGAGAAAGATATGGAGGCTGAAAGGCAAACACCTTGCCCCAAATCATGGGGCTTAGTAGCAGTAGAGCCAGGCGGGGAACTCTGACTCCCACCTAGCCCTGCCAGCCACCCCAGTGGACTGCCTCCTTTGTTCTCACAGGCTCCTGTGTGGTAAATGATCTTAATGATGAATTTGCACTAGGGATGGATAGGACTGAGCCCAAATGCCCTACAGTAGATTTCTAACTCCTGGGCAAAGTTCGGGTTGGGCGCCTGGGCAGTGGGGGCAGGAAGCGTGAAGGGAAGGCGGAGGAGACGCCCTTGCCCACATCCAGCCGGGATGAGCTGACCAGGCCCTGACAGCTGAAAGAGGACTCTCGGAGCCGCAGCTGCCCCGGGTACATGGAGGGCTCAGTTTTGAAGCCGGGAGAAATCTGTGCGAAAGGCTGTGCTGGGAAGGCCAAGCATACTGCCAGGAACCTGGGGTGATGGCCTGGGGCTCCAGGAAGTAAAGGAAGCCGGCGAGTGTGTGTGGAGGGACAGGGGCTTGTTTTCCACTGGGCCACTGGGCAGCCAAGTATTTCTAACCCCAGTGCTGCTGGCTCCAGGCACAACTGCCCTCTGCTTCCAGTGACACTTCCTGCTCCGTGGGCAACAGGCGCCAGCTGCTTTCTCCCCAGTGCTCACTGGAGGCAAGATGTGCCCAGCTTGCCAGCTGCCACTGAAAAACCTTAAACCTCTTCAAGACCAAGCAAACCAAGGCCGCATCTGCATCCCAGGCGGGGAGGGAGACCAAAAGGCTGCAGGCTGACTTGCCGAGGGAATGTCAGGAGGTTCTGGCTCATCCCAGCCTCTCTGGAGTGAGGCTAATGAAACAGAGTGTGGTATAAGGAAGCTCCTCGCTGCTCTCGGCAAGCCAGCATGCCGGCATTGGGGCCAGGGAGCCCGAGAAGCAGAGAGTATCCGTGCCTTTGACATGAGGTTTGAGGGTCTGAGCTGCAGCTGCTCCTAACAGGAAAGATCCTGGATGCCATGCTCATCTGTCACCTGATTTGGCACAGGCACAGGCATCACCGAGCTCCTTTGCAAAGCTAGATGATGAAGCTGGAATCCTTACATACCAAGACAAGCACCCATGAGAGACCCGCATATGGGGACAAATGAGGTCACGTGAGGGGCCTGAGACCCCAGTGCCTCATTTTTCCAAGCTGAGAAAGCGTTATCATTTTGCTTGATCATAAAAAGAAAGCATAATATCTGCAAAACAATTCAAAACGCAGAAAAATGCATTCAAACAAAGATCAAGTCCCACAACCAGAGACAACCGCTGTTAACTTTTCGTTAGGTTTCAAGTCTCGGGTTAGACACAGGTGCTCCCTCGCACAGACGTCATCACGCAGCCCCACAGGATGCAGGTTCTGTCAGCTCTTTCCCCTCAACACTGGCTGTGGCATCATTTTCACATTAACAAGCAGAGCAACCCGTCTGTCTCTGCGTCTCAATTCTACTTCTGTTCCTCAATGCGCTCTTTTCAGTCTGGGCAGGGGCCTCCTTGTCCACAGCCACAGTTGTCTGCCATTCCCCTCCCAAACTCACCATCCTCCCCTGCTCTGAGCCATGCATGGAAGCAGGTCATTTCCTTCCATGCACACGTGGCCTTTGCCAAGGACAGGCCAAGGGTGCTGTGAGGGGCTGTGGGACGGACAGGAAGCCGGCTGGACGCTCAGGGGCTGTCCACCTGCTGTTCAGTGAAGGCCTGGATTTTGGGCGGGGCTTTCCCATCTCAGGGTTCCAGGTCCCAACTGTGAAAAGCAGCCCGAGGCTCTGCACAGCCCTCCAGAACTGACCTCCCGCTCACCAAGATGGGATTGGGTGAAGGTCAGATCCAGACAGGGTGGCAAGGGGAGGTCCCTGCACCCCAGGAAGGACAGAGCATGTTCCAGAGGCCATCCCCTTGAAGCTGAGGAAGCTGCCATGTCTGGGCTCTCACTTTCCCAGGCCTCTTCCCGGGCTCTTGAGGGGCCCCTGTTTTAAATCTTTTTCTTAGAGCGATCCCCTCAAATGGTGTAAATTTTCATCCCTTCAAAACCGGTCATGGCCCAGCTTATGCCACCGACAATAAATAATGACAAATAGTTTCCATTTCTTTGAGTTAATAACTTCTTGGAAATGGAACCAAGAGGAGGCATTCAGTGAAACTCTTCCATCTTTGAAAAGGAGAAAAGTATCAAGGTTTACCGTTTCTGTTATGAAACCCTTTAAAGGGGTGAGTACTTCATCTAACTTGAGACCAATAGCAATGTTTGCAGAGAACCAGTTAGAGAAGGAACAACAGATGTCACCCCATCCAGGTTTTTCCAAGCTGGAGTAGAGGCGGCATGGATGGTTCTGGAAGACGCAGGCCAGTGCTGAGAGCTGGGCGAGGGGAAGAGCTGGTTTTAAGGCTCTTGGGAGCAAGAAGGCCCATGGAACGCTCCATCCACCCCTGCCCTTCTGTAGGAATTCTTGTCCATCTCCCTTCCAGCCCCTTCTCTCACAACATTTACTCCGGCAGGTCCATGGAAGATTCCTGAGATCCCGAGACTTCCTTCCTCTGACAACCAACCAGCACTTCCAGGACTGCTGGGCCTCCAGAGACATTTCATACCCCCAGACCTCACCTCCTGGTCCAGGGGTGGACACAGCCAAAAATGGGTGTGTGTCCCCCGGCTTACCCAGTCCCCTGCTGGCAGGCCTGACCCCTCCCATCCCACCCAGACCCCCACACTGTTTGGGTTCACCCGGAACCTGCTCTGAAGGCACCAGAGGGCACGGAGAAGCTTCAGGGGTGTGTATGGGAATATGGGGACTGGTCCTTGGGGCTTCTGTTCTCCTGTAACCTGGCTCTATGGTCTTCCTCACAGTGACAGTCTTGGTACTGTGACACCTTTTGAGAGCCTCTTTGGTGACAATAGAGCTCCGAGACCTCCAATGGCCACGGATGACCCCTAGACTTGGAGGGGCCGTCTCCCATGCTGGTTTCTCCCAAGCCACAGCTATGCGTCATGTCAGCATTTTGCTAATGGGAACACAGATGTTTTGATGCCTTAGGTCTCTGAAAGGACCGAGCAACTTGCCAAATGTGTGCCTGCTGGCCAAGGCTCGGAGCCTTCCGCGTCTGAGTCATGTCGAATTCGTGAATGTGCTTTCTCCAGAACTTATTTTTATTTTTCAACCGAGCCAGAGGCGGGTTATAAATCCTCGACTACTCTTTGTGCCAGAGACCTCTGCTCAGCACCCACATATACGAGGAAAGAAAGTGGGCGCTTCTGGGGGAAGTGAGAGAATTTCACTTGGGGAGTTGCCCGAGGCCTTTGGATTAGTCAGAACTCTTTACAGAAACAGAAGCAATAAGAAAGAGATATATATTATATATACACACACACACACGTATACATATGTAATATTGTAATATATAACATACTTATTAATATATGGAAAGAGAAAGAGAGATTTTAAGGGATTGTCACGCAGTTGTGGGGGCTGGCAAGTCCAATTTTAAGGAATTTTAAGGAACCGTCACACAGTTGTGGGGGCTGGCAAGTCCAACCTCCGCAGGGCAGGAGCAGGCTGGAGACCCCAGGGCCAGTTGCAGGTGATGCTACAGCTCAAGGTCAAAGGCAGAAGGCAGTGTGGAGGCAGAACTCCCTCCTGGGGGACCTCAGTCTTTTGCATGAGGGCCACCCACATTAGGAGGTGAATCTGCTTTTCTCAAAGGCTGCTGATTTAAATGCTAGTCGTATCTAAACAATCGCTTCCCAGCAACATCTGGACTGGTGTTTGAGCAAATATCTGAAAACCATGTCTTAACTAAATGGACACATAAAATTAACCACCCCAGCCCTCCAGCTGGAGCCTCCCTTTGGGGTTCTGTACCCCAGGTTGCTCAGGGTACTTTGAGTTTGAACCCTGCTGGCTGCCTGTAATTCTACATTTACGCTCCATGCCCCATTCCAGTCTGGTTTTTAAAACAGCCACGGGAGCGATGACAACAACAGCGGGTGCCAAGAGCCGGCACTGTGACCACACTTCACACAGGAACCCGTGATAGCCCAGGACGTGGCACCATTACAACACCCACTTGACAGGGGTGGAAGCCGCATAAGTCTCTGAGCCACGGTGGCCTATCCGGGATTTAAAACCCAGCGTGCCTTCTCCAGCCCCTGGTGTGACAAGATGGCTGGACTCACCTTAGAGAGGGGTGCACAGAGAACCTTCGTGAGTCCTGCCTCGTTCATCCTCTCACTTCACAGCACCCCCTCGAAAGCCTTGGTGCCCACCTTTGGTCACCCTCCCAGTCACCGCTGCCCTGGCCCCTTGGCATTCTTGAGGACAGAAAACAAATTGTAGACAACTTGGAATCGTTGACACTGAGAATAGGATCTGAGTGTACACTAGATGCTCATCTGAATGAAGCAATGAGTGAGTGAGTGAATGAGGAGTGACGAAATGGCATAAGTATGAGCCAAAGACAATCTCTTGCTCATCTCACCACCCAAACCCATTTTCCCCATTTCACCTGCTTGCTACCCAGCTAACTTTTGTCCAGATGCCACCTGCACCTGTGGACTGGGTTGTGCCTTTCATAGCCTCGGTATTATCTTCAGCAAGTCTCTGAGGCCCCCAGTGCCTAAGCCAAGCGAGGAGCTTGGGGTCCACGCACATGGCGTCCAGAAGCTGCAATCCCCTCCTAGGCACGCAAGCCTGGTACATGAGCCTTCTCCCCACATCTCACAACCTGACAGCCTCCTACCAGCAAAAATGGCGGCACATTTTGTCTATTTCCTTTTGGGATTTAACATAATATGAATATAGAAGGGAGATAAAGTTTAGCAGATAAGAAGGAATCAAAGAAGGCAGCAATGAAAAACTAATACATTCTGTCAGCTGCATGGTGAGGAGCTTCCCTTTATTCTCAGGGGCGAGGAGACTGGTCGTGGGGTGTAGGCAGCGGCGTGATGCGGTCCCGCCTCTGACCTCTGTCTTTGCGAAATACAGATTTTACGAAAGCAAGTGAGGATGCAGGGAGGGGAGGTGGGACAGGACTGCTGTGGTACAGGAGAGGATAATTACTGTTGCACCATTGCCAGCCCACTCAGAAACCCTTGGGATTTTCCCCTAGAGAGAGTAGGAAAATGGGAAAACACACCCTACTTTTTATTTAGCCTTCACCACCATCCAGGTTAGTTACTTCAAGAATAAAGACTCCAAGGCCCAGGACCCTGACAATGTGCCCAGGCACACCACCGTCATTTGATCCTTCCCTTCCCGTTTGCCCACGCTGCCGGCGGGATCCAGGCCCTCTCACCGCGAACCTCCCCGAGCTATACCCACCTCGGGGCCTTAGCACTGGCTGGGTCCTCTGCCCAGGGAATCTGCCCCCAGGTCCTCTAGAGTTGAGTCCCCTAGAGTTGAATCCTCTAGCGTTGTCTTTCCATTTCAACTTAGAAGTCCTCTCCTAAGACAGCCCCTGCCTGCTTGCTTAACCTGGAGTAGCCTCGTGGCCACCCTCCAGTGCAGCACCCTGCTTAGGCAATTGCTGGTCCTGTCCTCTGATACTTTTCCAATTTGTCTGGTTTTTCTCTTCCTGCTTGGTGAGCTAAGTGGCAGTGGGGACTGTGCCAGCTGCATCTTTCTCTCTCCTGTCACGTATTGAGCATTTGTGATGGACCTGGTCTTTGAATATGATTCATTTTCTTCAACTATGACCCCATGAGATGGGAATGTCTATTATCTCCACTGTTCAGAGGAAGAAACCGATTCACAAGGGGCAGGAACTTGCCCCACATCAGTCAACCAGGAAGGATCTGAGCCAAGACCGAGCCAGGCCTGGGAATCTTCACCACCTGCTACGCTGCCTCAGGCCCTGCTGTCTCCCAGAACAGCATCTTTCCTGTGCTAGCCTCTCAGGACATAGTTGTGGGATGAGCACATTATCTTACTAGTTAGATTCTTTTGGTCATGCAATCAGAGAAAAGGCCTCAATTGCAGGAGCACTGAAGTGATCCTGACCCACTCAGGTGATACTAACATGTTTGTATGTTTTTATACTGCAGTCTGATTCTTCTCGGGACGCATTTTTTTTTCTTCTAGTACTGCAGAGACCCCTCTCTTGGAGCTCAGTGGTCCTCTCTCGGTGTTCAAATCAGCCCAGGATTCATCTGATGCTCTCAGCTCCCCGAGGGCGGGTAAGGCTTTCTGGGCAATGCAACCGGTTGCTGGTCTTGCTCTCTGACCCCAGCCCCTCCTTCAGAGATGGGATAAGCATGGGGAAGGGCTGCTTCAGGGCTCACAGCACCCTCCCCTTCCATCTAAGGTCCAGAGGCAACTGATCTCCAGCAGGGGGGGAATTGTCTCAGACAGTGGCCAACCAGATGGCAAAAGCAGCGCCAAGGGTGGCTGGGGACTTTCCAGTTCCCTCCCAGTCACCGCCAACATCCCCCATGCCTCTGGTCTTTGATGCGAAAAACTGTCATGTTTCGATCTTAGTACTTAGGAACCCAGCCCCATGCTGAGTTCCTTGGGTCTCACTTCCCATCGAAGCTGCCTCCTTTGAGAGATTCTGGTGTCCAGAGAGGAACGCGTTTTCCTACGTACAGGAGGGGAGATGGTTACTTCCTTGAGATACACATTTTACTTACTTGAGTTACAAATTGTACTTGAGACTTGTACAAATGGATGGGTTTGGGTCCAGTCAAATTATGGGTGCTTATTTTTTCTTTAACGAAAATGTGTGTCATGTCCTTATTTTAGGTTTCAGGCAGTTAGTGAAGAGCATGGGAAGTCCTGACAGGGAGTTTGAAAGGATAAAGAAAGTTCAACCCACCCCGGGAGTCTTCCCTGGAGCCCCAGGGCTGCACAAACCTTTTCCCCTATGTGGCCAGCACAGTTAGGCCTTTGTCAACAGCTGTGCCCAAACAATGGACACTATGCCTGGCACAGCTGGCTGAGAGGCAGGTCTGAACCAGCACATGGAGGGAGGGCTGGTACCCAAAAGGAAGGCAAGCAGCTTCAAAGGCATCTGGCTTGACCTACCTGGAATCAAGTCTAGTGCCAAATAGGATTCCCCAGGGTGAGCAGACCTGGGAGGACATCCGTTCCTGATTGAAAGACTCCAGGCTAGCCCAAGAAACCACTGAACTGGCTGGCCATGTTTGCTTTCCCAGTGGGCCATGGTGTGGACCGGGCCCTTTACACTTACTGCCCAATGCCCCCAGGGCCAGAAATGACCCCAAGGGAGCAAGGGGGCTTCCATTCTCCTCTGCAATCAGGGCTGCCCTTGACAGGACATAGATCGCATTCTTGAATGTGCCGGGGAGAAGTGGAGGCTGCTAGAGAAAGCAGAAGATGCCAGGGGATCTTGCTCCCCATCACCACCATGCCCTGATTCCACCCATTTGTCTAAACACAGGTGCCTGTGGGAGTAAGTCTCTGGGTCACTATGATGGAGGATTTGCAAAAATCACCCCAGATCTTCCTCCCTGTGCCAACACCATATGCAAGAAGACTGCTCTCTTCTCTTGATTTCAAAAGTTGTACTTGAAATCGAAAAGGAAGTCTGTTTTCCCACTTTTCATATCTGGGCTGGACTTGTCGCTTGCTTTGACCAACAGGATGCAGTGGAAGTCATGCTCCAGTTCCAAGGCCGGATCTCAAGAAGTCTGTGAGCTTCTGCTCAGTCTTGGTGCTCTATGACCACCATCACCACCACCACAACCACCATGAGAAAAGCCCCAGCTAGCCTCCTGGAGGATGAGAGGCCTCATGGAGCAGAGCCTGCATGCACCAGATGAGCTGCCCTAGACCAACCAGCCCCAGCTAACTTGGCAGCTGACCACAGACAAACGAGCAAGGCCAGTCCAGATGAGCTGAGTCTGGCCCTGACTAGCACAGCAGACCAGCTGAGCTCAACTCAAATTGCTACCCTGGCCTGCCAACTTCAGATCCAGAGCTGCTCTCTTAAAATCAAAGCAGGATCACTGTCGGTTTTGTTCCCAGTGCCTGGGCCATTGTAGGCACCAAATATCTGTTTTATGAAATACCTCATTTTAGACAGAGGTATTTATTTCAGATCAATAGATCTGAATGATTCATAAGCCCCTGCTGTTACAGCTCATCTTCATGTATTAGTATTAAAATCTCTGTTTCAGGGTTAGTGAACACTCCTGGTGCTAGGACGAGGGCAGATACTCCTGTCAATCATGGTGTCCTTTCATGCCAAGCTCTAGAGTGACCGATGAGCCATCTCAACCTGGACTCTAGGCAGTCCCAGGCAATCGATCCGAATCGGCAGCTAAATTGACACTGATGGGGCGACTTCCCAGGCCACCCTAGGCCGGGAAGGAGCAAGCTTTTGTTTTCGTTTTTCCACCCTTCAGTTCATTTTTTTTTTTCTCAGACCAAGAAATAAGTCTTAAGTCCTGTTCCAGAGCGAGGTCTTGGTTTTCTCTGGGAAGTCAGCGGGGAGGAGAGCTGGCGGGCAGTGAGTCGGAGACAGCGCGGGTCAGCTTTCCTCCTCTCACTTCCTCCATTGGCCTTGCTCCCAACTGTAGGATTCAGCCGCCACTTTCTTGGCCACAGAAGACCCCCCCACCTACAACCTAGGATCATGATGCTACTGTTGGCTGCTTTAAAGTTTCCATGTAGAAAAACCGTGATATCTACTGTAGGCAAGTGATTTGACAAGCCCAGCAATAATGAGTTAAAAATCATTTTCCTAAGGATGTGTTCAAAAAAATAAGGGAGTAAGCCAAAGAAAGAGGAAGACATGTGATCTCAAAAATGTAGACTCCAGCTAAGGATAGCAGAGAGACTCTCTCCCAAAGCCCCTGTGTAGCCGCAGGGCCACGAGCCCAGGGAGGGCAGCAGCAAGGCAGGAGCCGAATGCAGAGAGGCCTGGGGAGTCTGGGCTCCAGGGACAAGGAGCCCTGGCAGAACACTGACTGGGAAAGAGATCCTGGAAACAATTGTGCTTGTGTAGACGGCAGACTGAGGCAAAAGGGAATAAACTCTAGGAAAATTAAAAAGTTACACAAGAAAGGAAATTAATCATAGGGAACTATTTGGCTCTGTAGTGGATTATGGAACAAAGCACTCATGTGTCATTAAAGGAAATCAATTGTGTAGAAATGCGGAGTGGTCCCTAGGGTATTTAGAAGTAGGTGCCTCAAGAGAGAGGTGCTATGGACCAATTTCTTGAAAGATACAAACCACCAAAACTCACCCCAGGGAAGAAAAATTGCTAACCTAAATTGCTCTGTATCTAAGAAATTGAATTCATAGTTAAAACTTTCCAGAAGCCTCCAGGCCCACATGGTTTCATTGGTAAATTCTACTAGACATTGGTGCCAGAATAACTGGCACCAATTCTACACCATGTCTTCCAGAAGACAGAAAATCCACCTTATTAACAGACTAAAGAAAAACCACAGTGAAGTAGAAAAAAAAAGCACGTGAAAAAATTCAATGTCCATTCATAATAAGTATTATATCAAACTAGGACAAGAAGGAAACCTTAGCCAGACAAGCGATACCTACAAAAAACCTACAGCCAGAACCATACTTAATGTTGAAAAAACGAATCCTTTCTTCCTAAGTTCTAGAACAAGGCAAGAATGTTTGCTCTCCTGTTAAAAATTGTACTTGAAATTTTAGTCCATGTAAAAAGGCTAAATACATAAATAAATGACACATACATTAAAAAGGAAGAAATAAAACTGCTCCAATAACATAGATGACGTGATTGTCCATGTAAAAAACCCCAGGAAATGTATTCTTTTTTAATTCCCTATAAATAATGATTGAGTTCCACAAGGTCACAAGATACAAGGTCAACGCAGAAAAGCCCATTGGATTTCTCCATACTGGGGATATCCACTTGGAAATGAATTTTTTAAAAAACTATTTAAAATAGCTTCAAAAATGAAATAATTAGGTATAAGTCTAACACAGCATGTTTGTGTTGAAAACTAAAAAAATATGTACTGATGAAAGAAATCAAAGAATATCTAAATAAGTAGAAAGATATATTATGTTCACAGATTGGAAGACTAAATACATTTAAGATGCCATTTCTCCTCTAATTGATCTATAGATTTAATGCAATTCCAATAAAAATTCCAGTAGTAGTTGTTGTTGTTGTTTTTGAGACAGAGTTTCGCTCTTGTTGCCCAGGCTGGAGTGCCATGGCGCCATCTCAGCTCATGGCTCACTGCAACCTCTGCCTCCCAGGTTCAAGCAATTCTCCTGCCTCAGCCCCCCGAGTAGCTGGGACTACAGGCATGTGCCACCACACCTTGTTAATTATGTATTTTTGGTAGAGACGGGGTTTTACCACGTTTGCCAGACTGGTCTCGAACTCCTGACCTCAGGTGGTCTGCCACCTTCCCCTCCTAAAGCGCTGGGATTACAGGCGTGAGCCACTGTGCCCGGCCCAGTAGAATTTCTTATAGATATAGACAACTGACTCTGAAATTGTAATGGAAAGGCAAAGAAACTAGAATAGCCAAAGGAATTTTGAAAAGGGATAATAAAGTTGGAGGACTCACTTTACTCAATTTTAAGATTTACTACAGTAATCAAGATAAGTGTGTTATTGGCAGAAATTGCCCCATACATGTATGATGAACTGATTTTTGACAGTTGCTAAGGGCAAGTTTGCGAATCAGTAGTCTTTCAACAACAAATGGTGTTGGAACAATTGGATATCCACACGAAAAAGTGGCCCTCAACATGAATCTCACGCCTTATTTTTAAAAAGTAACCCGGCCGGGCGCGGTGGCTCAAGCCTGTAATCCCAGCACTTTGGGAGGCCGAGACGGGGGGATCACGAGATCAGGAGATCGAGACCATCCTGGCTAACACGGTGAAACCCCGTCTCTACTAAAAAATACAAAAAACTAGCCGGGCGAGGTGGCGGGCGCCTGTAGTCCCAGCTACTCGGGAGGCTGAGGCAGGAGAATGGCGTGAACCCGGGAGGCGGAGCTTGCAGTGAGCTGAGATCCGGCCACTGCACTCCAGCCTGGGCGACAGAGCGAGACTCCATCTCAGAAAAGAAAAAAGAAAGAAAAAAGTAACTCGACATGGATTATAATAAAAATGCAAAACTAAAAATTTTAGAAGCAAATTTTCATGACCTGAGGTTAGGCCAAGAGTGCTTAGACTTGACACCCAAAACACAATCCATTAAAATAAAAAATTGATAAACTAAACTTCATTAAAATTTAAAAATTTGCTCTGCAAAAGGCACTGTTAAGACACGCTACAAACTGAGAGAAAATATTTATAACTCACATATCCAAAAAAGCCTTGTATTTAGAATACATAAAGAGTGCTCAAAATTTATTTAAAACAATCAGGGTTCGCCTGTAATCCCAAATACTCCAGAGGCTGAGGCAGGAGGGTCACTTGAGCTATGCTGCTGGCCTGGGCAACATAGCAAGACCTCGTCTCAAAAAATAAAAAGAAAGAAAAAGAAACAAACAATCCTTTTTTTAAACGGGCAGAAGGCTTGAACAGATGTTTTGCCCAATAGACTATTTGGCAAATAAGCACATGAAGAGATGTTCAACATCATTAGTCATTAGAGCAATGGAAATTAAAACCACAATGAGGTACTATTACATAGTTACTAGAATGACTTGGAGAAAAACAAATCAATCTGAGAACTCTAAGTGCTGGTAAGGATGCAGTGTAGTGAGGTCTTTCATAAATGTAAAGTGATAAAACTAATACGGAATGTAGTTGGGCAGTTTCTTACAAAGTTAAACACACATTTACCATATGACCCAGCAATCCCCCTCCCAGGTATTTACTCGTAAGAAATGAAAATACATTCACATGAAAAGCATATGTGAATGCTTATACCAGCTGTATTCACAATTGCCCAAAACTGGAATGACAGCACGGGTGGGTGTTGTTCAGTGGGTGACCTGATAGACAAACAAGAGTACACTCACACCACAAAGCCCCACTCAGCAATAAAAAGGAGCCTGGCCAGGCGCAGTGGCTCACGCCTGTAATCCCAGCAGTTGGGGAAGCCGAGGCGGGTGGATCACCTGAGGTCAGGAGTTTGAGACCAGCCTGACCAACACGGTGAAACCCTGTCTCTAGTAAAAAAAATACAAAAATTAGCCGGGCGTGGTGGCGAGCACCTGTAATCTCAGCTACTTGGGAGGCTAAGGCAGGGGAATCACTTGAACCCAGTAGGCGGAAGTAGCAGTGAGCCAAGATCATGCCACTGCACTCCAGCCCGGGTGACAGAGCAAGACTCCGTCTCAGAAAAACAAAACTAAAACAAAAAACAAAAAAATGAAAAACGAAAACAAAAGCTAAAGCTAAAACTAAAAGGAGCCTATGGCTTGGGTGATTCTTAGATGCATTATACGAAGCTAACTCTTTTCTCATTTAGAAAAAAAAAAAAGTGCCCCTTACTGCCAGTGCTCATTTAATTTTACAGAAACATGCTCTTCGAGGCTGAAGCAAATCTGAATGGTTTTCAATGTGAACATTAAATATAAAAACTGTTCTCGTAGTTATTTCTAAGTAGGACTAACATCAGCATTGTCTGAATCATCAGAATCCTCTATTTTGGAAAAATCGGATGCATCAATTGAATCTTTGGCCAACAACTGTTCCAAAGCAATGTTAATATCACGCGTAGGAGTGCTATGTTTTCTAGGATTTGACATTTTCAGCGATCAAGAATTACTACCTTTTGTAAATGGAAATACCACTACTAAGAACAGAATTCTATAAATAGAATGATGTCTGTTTTTTCCAAAGTTGATATACTAGAGCAATGTGAAAATAATAAAAGCGAGATATTTTGTGACAAAGTTATCTCGGGGTAAATGCTGCAGCCACAAGCACTGCCCAACGCATATTCTCAGGGCAAATGAGATTAAAGAAACTAAACTCAAAAGGCCATATACTGTTTTCCATTTATATGACATTGTGGAGGCCGGGTGCAGTGACTCACACCTATAATCCCATCACTTTACAAGGCTGAGATGGGAGCATTGCTTGAGCCCAGGAGCTCGAGACCAGCCTAGGTAAGATGGCAAAACCCTGTCTCTAAAACAAAATAAAATAAAAATTGTATGACATGATGGAGAAGGCAAACTTGTAATGATAAAGAATAGATAAGGGCTGCCAGGGCTGGGGTGGGTAGAGGGTGCGACTTCAAAGAGCAGCTTATGTAGTTTTGGGGGCGGTAGAACTATTCTGTATCCTGATTGTGGTGGTGGCTGCCATACATAGAATATAGTTCCATGGTTAAAATCATGAAATTATACATGAACAACATTTATTTTTACTTAATTATAAAAAGCAATGTATCAAATGGGAGGAGGCAACTAAAAGAATGAACCTCTCATGGTGGAATTTGGAGACCTGTGACATCTGATCACAGGGAGAGGATCGGGGAGGGAAGCCTGCGGAAACACCATAGCAGCTGCACCCCTTGCCCGCCCAGAGCTACTGTGGGCTGAAGGTGAGGTGAGATGATGGTTGGATATTTGTTCTGGTCTCCCCAACGAGGTGTTTCTCTTTCAGTGGGAAGGCCACAGGGTGGGCAGTGTGTCCAGAAAAGGGCTCTCATTCTCTGCACACCCCACACTTCTCCACCTCCCTTCCTTCCCCATGACCACCTGCTCTTCATCAGCCAGTGACAAAACCCTGCAAAGTGACTTGGGACAGATGTGCTGACAAGAGGGACACAGTGAATAGCCACAGAGGAGAGCGGGAGAGAGATGAGACTCCATCCCCACAGGAGCGCTGCTCTGGACCCTGCAGCACACAGCCTCCCCTCCCCTGTAACACACACACAGTCACACAGACATAATCACCGGCACCAATACACAAAGACATGTGCATACCCAATCACACACACAGTACAGATAGGCACACACACATACACTTACCATCACACATACAGTCACTCACAGACACATGCACACACAACCACAGGTACCAACGCAAAAAGGTGTGTGCACACAACTACACACAGAGACACATACATCCACTGACACACACACACACACACACACGCTCATCATATTACCCTTGAGCTGTCTCCTAATACACAAAGTAAGCACATTTGCCAGCAAACAGGAACCCCAAACAGGGTTGTGGCCTGCCCCCGTGAGGAGCACCGCAGCCTCCATCTAGAGCTCCTTGGAGTTGCTGTGTCAATGGGCCTCGGTCGAGGAAGCCTATCCTCAGTGCCTCCCACCTGACTCCTCCCATCTCCTCCATGGCAAGATATGATCCTGTGGGCACAGTTCATTCTCCAAACTTGCTGAGTCTCCACCAGCCAGCGGCTCTTACTGGTGGGTTCAGGAGTCCCAGGGCTCACGCTACTTTTAGGCCAGGTGTTTCCCTGCCCCTGGAGCCCTATAGTGGGAATGCAGACCATAAACTTGAAACCTATCAAAAGATATCATTACAAATGACGATCCGTACTATGCCAGAGCCCTTCAGGGGGCCCAGACAGAAAATCCAGGGGCAGAGAAGACTTGTTTAGAGTAGAGAGAGATCTGGAAGGTCTCTGCAGAGGATTGCTTATTTGAGCAGAGACCCAAAGCATGGAAGGACTCAGGTAATGCTTGTTCCAGCATGCACCAGGCCCTGGGGCCTCCTTTGTAATTCACCCTTTAAGCTTGCCCGGACAGGGGTGAGGGTGGAGAAGGGGAGACCCCCTGGCCACATAGGACTGTGGGTGAAAGAGAGTCTCACTAGAATTTTTAAATGAACATCTGTGGGCAATCTCTTTTGTTCCCTTTCCCCTCACAAAGCACCTAAGACAGGTGTTTTGCAGCTAAAGACAGTAAGGTTTAGAGGATAAGAAACCTGAGAAAGCCTGGATGTAGCAGCACATGGATTGGACCCAGAAACTCCAGGTACAGAGTCTGAGTGAGCTCACTTTGCCTGTGCAGCAGCTGCAAACGTGTGACAAGTGCTTTGGTCTCACCTGGTTTCTGGGTAACCTCGGGAGACAGGTGTTTGCCTCATTCCCTAAGCAGCAAAGGTCACACAATGGCAGGGCCTAGTTCTCAAGCATCTCATCACACATCCTGTCCACGCTGCCTCCTTGCAGCCTAGGCTGGGGAGCCGGCTTAGGGATGTAACCACCTGTGCTTCCGGCATTGGGCTCAAGGTCTGAGTGGGGTTTTATTTTGTTCTGTAACCTGCAAACTTGGTAGGAGACCCCATTGCTCTGTTGGGTGAGTCTAGCGTGGCCCCAAACCGGGTCTCTGCTGCCTGGTCACTGAGTATCTCCCTGTGATGCCGTCTCACCACCTTCTGCACTAACATCACCAGTCTCGTCTGAGCCAAATTCTGCTGCCTGGAATCCCTTCGTGCACCCCAGGGGCTTTTAGGTGGCCATGGGCATGCTCGCCTGGCCGGGGAAGTCAGTCTCGGGCCAGGGAGTATGGACAAGTGTCTGCAGGCAAGGAAGAAATCTTGGAGTCCCACAAGAGAGACTGGGTTTATTCCGCTCATTTCTGGTTGTGTGACCTTGAATACGTCCCATCCTCCCTGGGCCTCAGTTTCATTTATCTGCAAAATGGGGGTAGCAGTCCCCACCTCACAGGGTTGCTCCGGGAATGAAGTGACTGGAAGATACCCTGCAGGGGGCCTGAGATGCATCAGGCACTCGGGAAGTGTGCGCAGGCTCTCCGCTACCCACTGCTGTTGGCATTGTGCGGGTAGGGGATTGGCAGTCCATGCCGGGCCCCTCACCCTGGCTGGCCAGGGCTACTCTGCTGGATGCGGGTTCTGGACTCGGCAATTCAAGTTCTCGCCTTAATTTTAAAAATCGGCTGCTAATGGTTAATATAAAAGCGAATCTGGTCAAGTATTAAATAAATAAATCCGGTGGGATTCGAACAAATGCCAATGGCAAGAAGAGAAAAATTAAACAGCAAGCCGCCTGTATATGTGTTTAAGAAAATGTAGTCCCACATCCAAGGCCTCGCCGGCTCAGGAAGGGACTGCTTCAGAAACCTCCCGGGCCACCTCTGCCTCGGAAATGCCACAAACTGCTAAGAAGGTCCTGTGAGTGTTCTAATATTTCGGTTGGAAATTTAAACGTCGGAGTTTGGAGGGCGGGGACATTTTCTAAGCTAATTGGGTGATCCAGAGCTCTCATGGAAACCCAGGAAAGACCAATGTCTCATAAATCCCTGAGAAATCTTCTTCCTCCCGGCGGTTCTCACGCGGAGCCTCTCACCCAAAGGACCGACGCTTTCGCACCCTAGCCCGGGTCCTCCCAGGCGCCCGGCCCGCGATGCATCTGAGATGACAGATGGGGGACCCTGCACCTCTCTCTGAAAACTGAACCCCAGCCCAGGCATCGCTCCAAGCTCTCAACGCAGGCAACCGAGTGGAAAGTGGCAAGCCCAGGTCCCCCAGCCTTAGTGCTGCCTCTCCTGCGCGCGGGACAGGGGAGAGAGGCGGGGGGGGACACTGACCTGGGAAGCCCGCGGCTCGGGGCAGGCGAGGATCAGGAGCAGAAGGAAGAGCGCGCGCGGAGAGCTGGGCACCATCTTGCCAATCGGAATCTTGCTGCTTGGGAGGGGGAAATAACTTTGTCTGCCTCCCCTGCCGAGTTTGTCCCAGCGATGCGGCAGCCGCCCCTGCAGGGTGCGGGGCGCCGCGCGGCCCCGGGGCGGCTGGGGCAGGGAAGGAGGCAGGAGGCCCCCGAGCGCAATGCGTCCCGCGGGGATCGGCGCCGCCCGGCCCTTGCTCAGGTCCAGGTGCGCCGTGCACCCGGCCCTGGAGCAGCGCGCCACGAGCGTCCGCAGCTGCCCGCACGAGACAGTCCGGGCGAGGCGGGGAGGCGCCAGCCCCTTGGCTAAGGCCGAGGGAGGAGGGGCTGCCCGGCCAGGAATGCGCCTGGGAGCGCGCCCAACCCGCGCGGCTCCCCAAGGAGGCCGGGCGCGACGCCGAGGACGAGCGCGGGCATCCTCAGGGCCTGGCAGGGATGGGCGGCCCGTGCCCCGCACATGTGCGGGTGACTGGAAGCCCACCCTGGGCAGGTTCGCTCCTGACTGTCCCATTTCCCAACCAAGTAGACTGAGGCTCAGTCACCAGGGACAAGTGGCCGAACAGAAACCCAAACCCAGATCTGTTCTACTTCAGAGCCCACGCGACACCCTCCTCCCGACAGTCCTAGAAGGGGACCAGGAGATGGGCTTCATAAGCTTGATACGGGGTGGGCTGAGTTCTCCATCCAAATAAACTAGTGTTCCTTTAAATAATGCAACGGGGGTGTGAGAAAAGGCACGCCCAGTGAGTAGATAGACACACAGTGATACAGGGAGCGGATCTACAGCCCTTCTGATTCACTGTCCTCCTTGCTCAAGGGAAGGAGAAACTCAGTTTAAATGGGAGGTCAGGTTCTAGAACATGGCATGCCTTGCTAAAGTCGAATCAGGAAGTGCCAGGCCGGCAGAGCAGTCTGAAGTCCCCTGCCATCAGGGCCATGGTACAACCAGATGCTTCAGACCTGAGCTCCCCGAAGGCACGATTCACATTCTTTCTGGAAGGTTTTCTGAAGGCAGTCGCTGCAGATGTCCTGGGACACACAAGTCTGGTCAAGCCCCAGACCCCTTTTTCCTCTTCCACATTTCGCTTCGTTGAGCCCACTCAGAGCTCAAGGAATGGAGAGCCCGGAAGACTGCGACCGCAGAGCAGGAGCTGTTTCCCAGTGGCGGCCAGAAAGGAAAGTTGGAATCCTGGCTTAGTCCCTTCAAACTGCTATAGCAAAATACCATCAACTGAGTGGCTTATAAACAATAGAAGGTTCTTCTCACAGTTCTGGAGGCTGGGAGGTCCAAGATCAAGGTGCCAACAGATTAAGTGTTTGGCAAGGGCCGGAGTTCTGGTTCCCGTGTCCTCACAGGGGCAAGGCAGCTCTCTGGGGCCCCTTTTCTGAGGGCACTAATCCTATTTGTGAGCACTCTGCACTCATGACCTAGTCACCTCCCAAATGTCCCACCTCCTCATACCATCATCTTGGGAATGAGGTTTCCAACATACAAATTTAGGGGAGACACTAACATTCAGAACCTAGCCAGCGCCCCAAAAAGCAGGGGACATGGTTCAGGCTGGCCTCCTGGTCACTGGTTAGGCAGGAAATCCTACAGTACTGCTCCCCCAACTTCCCCATGCAAAGGAGGTGGAACAGGACCCATCTAACCTTTTTTTTCCCCTTGAGACAGAGTCTTGCTCTGTTGCCCAGGCTGGAGTGCAGTGGCCTGATCTCAGCTCACTGCAGCCTTGCCTCCCTGGTTCAAGTGATTCTCCTGCCTCAGCCTCCCAAGTAGCTGGGGCTACAGGCATGCACCACCATGCCTGGCTAATTTTTGTATCTTTAGTAGAGACAGGTTTTCACCATGTTGGCCAGGCTTGTCTTGAACTCCTGACCTCAAATGACCTACCCGCCTCAGCCTCCCAAAGTGCTGGGATTATAGGTGTGAGCCACTGCAGCCGGTAAGGGATCCACATAATCTTATTTTGCATTCCTGGTTGAACATCCTGAAGAGAGACATGGTCATACCCCTGCTTCTCCCTGTCCAGGTGGAGAGGATGGGACAGCATGACCTGATCCAGGGCAGCCTGTGGAGATTGTGGTTTTCTACCTCGATCTCTCATGTGTTTGCTGTCTATACCAAAAGCTAGTACCCTGCTCCCTCTCTGTCTCTCTGTTTTCTGCCCTATGCTTGAAAAGTTTCCTCCTGGTCAGTGTGGCTGCATTTATTAATATTTTGCATCCTGTCCCACCTTGTGTTTACATGACCTTCTCTGGAAGGCCAGCTCTTCTGGCTCTCAGCCTTGCTCTGGCTATGCGCTGCGAACCAGACATTGGGCAGATGCAAGCAAGCCTTCTCTTCTCCTCTCCTGCCCTTTCTATGGAGTCATAAAGCTGGAAGAGATTCTTGATTTCACTGATGAAAAAGCTGAATTGGGGCACGGTTGACTGACTTGCCCAAGGAATGCAAACTCTAGTCTCAAGATCCCCCCTCCTAGAGCGGTGCTGTTTCTAGGACAGACTACCTTTGACTTTATCCCACCTTTCATTTTAGGGCTACTGTGTTACTTATATTAAATATATGATCACAGCATTTCAGGAATTTTATTTACAAAAATAGGGGGGGTTCTGTTTGTTTTTTCATGTGTTTTGTTTTCTAGGGCTTTTGCTTTTGTTTTTATTTTTCAAATATTTCTAAGTTTCAACAGGATTTTTTTTTTCCTACGTAATACTTTCTGTTTGTTAACCTTGCCCTATGGCTGCCTTCCCTCTAGTATTCTGGCATCTGGTCTGAATGAACCTTCTAAGATCTGACTGCCCCAGCAGCACTGTCCTGTCTCTGTCTTTGTCCTCAGCTGCCCTGGATCTGCAGTAATCAAGGCAGAGCCTATCAAGTCCAGAACCTACCAAGGCTATCTGCAAGCAGATAACCCATGAAATTCAGCTGGGTGCTCTACCTTTAAGCCCGCAACCCTCACTTAATACAATGGGTTTATCAGCCCTTTTTTTTTTTTTTTTTTTTTTTTTTTTTTTTTGAGAGAGAGTCTCACTCTATCGCCCAGGCTGGAGTGCAGTGGTGCGATCTCAGCTCACTGTAACCTCTGCTGCCTCACAGGCGCAAGCAATTCTCCTGCCTCAGCCTCCCGAGTAGCTGGGATTACAGGCACCTGCCACCACGCCCAGATGATTTCTGTATTTTTAGTAGAGACAGGGTTTCACCATCTTGGTCAGGCTGGTCTTGAACTCCTGACCTCATGATACACCCGCCTCGGCCTCACAAAGTGCTGGGATTACAGGCGTGAGCCACCATGCCCGGCCCTTATCAGCTATTTAATTCCTCTATTTCCCCTCTATTTAGTTTTCAAGAGAATATTCTTGAGTGTTGGGGGATTGGTTTGGTGGGGGTCAACACGTCTACAGAAAGTATTTTTTAAAAGTCTTTTGGTAAGATCAGTTGCCGTCCCCTGGGATCCATGCTCTGATACATTCATGTTCTCTGTGAAACATGGGCATGCAACACAGAATGGGAAGATTTGTTGTAGAAATCTGTGTTTAAGACCCCAGCAGAGGCCAGGTGAGGTGGTTCATGCCTATAATCACAGCACTTTGGGAGGCCGAGGCAGGTGGATCACTTGAGGTCAGGGGTTCGAGACCAGCCTGGCCAAGATGGTGAAACGCTGTCTCTACTAAAAGTACAAAAATTAGCCAGCTGTGGTAGCAGGCACCTGTAATCCCAGCTACCTGGCAGGCTGAGGCAAGAGAATCACTTGAACATAGGAGGAGGAGGTTGCAGTGAACTAAGATTGTGCCACTGCACTCTGGCCTGGGCAACAAAGTGAGATTCTGTCTCAAAAAAAAAAAACCAGCAGAAGCAAGATTCAGTCTGAAATCATCCTTCCAGAGCTGTCCTGGGGGCTCCTCTGGGTCCCCCATGGTGCCCCATACCATGTTGCACACCATTTTGGGTTCACGGACTTACTGATTCAGCTATGGCTGAGTCTTACTGTCAGCTCATTTGCAGCTGTTTCTCTCCCTTTTCATCCTTTACCCCACATTTCTCTGTGGTTCTAAATGTCATCAACCCCCACGAAGCACCTACAGAGGTCCCAGGAACAAAGCCCAGCATGTTAGCGTGACAGGACAATGGGGTAGAAACAGTGTAGGGAGAATGGTCTAGCAGGGGTGCAGTGACTTCATCCAATTCATTCATTACAAAAATATCTATCAAGTGCCAACTCTGAGCATGGCCCTGTGCCAGGTACTACATTACCACATTATATCTAGAGCTTTAGTCAGCAGAACTGTGCAGTCTTGTGCTGAACACTGAAGAGACTGTCTACTTATGTATGATATCAGGACTGCTAGTAGAAACCGTTCCCCCCAGAAAACCGTTTCCAATTTTATAAGATGAAAGCCTGTGGAAAAGCAGATTTCATTGTGCTGTGATTAAAGACCAAACACCAGTTAACATCTGCCAAAAGAAGCAAAACATTGAACATCCACGAATGCCATTCCACATGCCTTTGGAAGCAGCAGAGTGGTGGATGCAGTCAGGCACACACAGCCTTTGAAATCAGACATGCCTGGGCCAAATCTTACCCCCTTCTTGCTGCCAGTTTGAACTTGTAACTCTCTTAATCTTTACAGGCCTCAGTTTCCTGATTTATATATGAGAATACAAGTATTTATCAAAGAGATTATGAGATTTCAAAATAATAAAGTGCCTAACACAATGCTGAGCATAAAGTAAGTGCTCAGTTAAAGGGACATTGCTTATACTGACGGTCCTTCATACAGGGACAACATAAGAAGGAAACAAACATGTGTTGAACACCTACTGTAAACCGGTCACAAATGCTCTCATTTGTTCTCATGACAACCCAGTGAAATGGGTCCCATTTTTAATCCCATTTGTTCTTTTCTCTTTCCTAAGTGTCTCGGCTGGGTTGAGAAATAAAGAGAAAGAGCACAAGAGACAGAAATTTAAAGCTGGGTGTCCGGGGGAGACATCACATGTCGGCAGGATCCGTGATGTTCCCCGAGCCGTAAAACCAGCAAGGTTTTATTAGCAATTTTCAAAAGGGGAGGGAGTGCACAAATAGGGTGTGGGTCACAGAGATCACATACTGCACAAGGTAATAAAACATCACAAGGCAAATGGAGGCAGGGCGAGATCACAGGACCACTGGATGAAGCGAAATTAAAATTGCTAATGAAGTTTTGGGCACACATTGTCATTGATAACATCTTATCAGGAGACAGGGTTTCAGAGCAGACAACCTATCTGACCAAAATTTATTAGGTGGGAATTTGCTCGTCCTAATAAGCCTGGGAGCGCTACAGGAGACCAGGGCTTATTTCATCCCTTCAGCTTCGACCATAAAAGATGGCACACCTTGAGGGGGCTGTTCATAGACCCACCCTCAGGGCGCATTCTCTTTCTCAGGGATGTTCCTTGCTGAGAAAAAGAATTCAGTAATATTTCTCCCATTTGCTTTTGAAAGAGGAGAAATATGGCTCTGTTCCGTCTGGCTCACCAGCAGCCAGTTCAAAGTTACTTCTCGTTCCCTGAACATCACTGTTATCCTGTTCGTTTTTTAAGATGCCCAGATTTTCACAATTGCTTCAAAGAGAATAAAATACCTAGGAATCCAACTTACAAGGGATGTAAAGGACCTCTTCAAGGAGAACTACAAACCACTGCTCAGTGAAATAAAAGAGGACACAAACAAATGGAAGAACATTCCATGCTCATGGATAGGAAGAATCAATATCGTGAAAATGGCCATACTGCCCAAGGTAATTTATAGATTCAATGCCATCCCCATTAAGCTACCAATGACTTTCTTCACAGAATTGGAAAAAACTGCTTTAAAGTTCATATGGAACCAAAAAAGACCCCGCATTGCCAAGACAATCCTAAGCCAAAAGAACAAAGCTGGAGGCATCATGCTTACCTGACTTCAAACTGTACTACAAGGCTACAGTAATCAAAACAGCATGGTACTAGTACCAAAACAGAGATATAGACCAATGGAACAGAAAAGAGCCCTCAGAAATAATACCACACATCTACAGCCATATGTTCATTGACAAACCTGACAAAAACAAGAAATGGGGAAAGGATTCCCTATTTAATAAATGGTGCTGGGAAAATTGGCTAGCCATAAGTAGAAAGCTGAAACTGGATCCTTTCCTTACTCCTTATATGAAAATTAATTCAAGATGGATTAGAGACTTAAATGTTAGACCTAAAACCATAAAAACCCTAGAAGAAAACCTAGGTAATACCATTCAGGACATAGGCATGGGCAAGGACTTCATGTCTAAAACACCAAAAGCAATGGCAACAAAAGCCAAAATTGACAAATGGGGTCTAATTAAACTACAGAGCTTCTGCACAGCAAAAAAAACTACCATCAGAGTGAACAGGCAACCTACAGAATGGGAGAAAATTATGGCAATCTACTCATCTGAAAAAGGGCTAATATCCAGAACCTACAAAGAACTCAAACAAATTTATGAGAAAAAAACAACCCCATCAAAAAGTGGGCAAAGGATATGAATAGACATTTCTCAAAAGAAGACATGCATACAGCCAACAGGCACATGAAAAAATGCTCGTCATCACTGGCCATCAGAGAAATGCAAATCAAAACCACAATGAGATACCATCTCACACCAGTTAGAATGGCAATCATTAAAAAGTCAGGAAACAACAGGTGCTGGAGAGGATGTGGAGAAATAGGAACACTTTTACACTGTTGGTGGGATTGTAAACTGGTTCAACCATTGTGGAAAACAGTATGGCGATTCTTCAAGGAACTAGAACTAGAAATACCATATGACCCAGCCATCGCATTACTGGGTATATACCCAAAGGATTATAAATCATGCTGCTATAAAGACACATGCACACATATGCTTATTGCGGCACTATTCACAATAGCAAAGACTTGGAATCAACCCAAATGTCCATCAGTGACAGACTGGATTAAGAAAATGTGGCACATATACACCATGGAATACTATGCAGCCATAAAAAAGGATGAGTTTGTGTCCTTTGTAGGGACATGGATGCAGCTGGAAACCATCATTCTCAGCAAACTATCGCAAGAACAGAAAACCAAACACCGCATGTTCTCACTCATAGGTGGGAACTGAACAATGAGATCACTTGGACTCTGGAAGGGGAACATCACACACTGGAGCCTATTTTGGGGAGAGGGGAGGGGGAAGGGATGGCATTGGGAGTTATACCTGATGTAAATGATGAGTTGATGGGTACAGCACATCAACATGGCACAAGTATACATATGTAACAAACCTGCACATTGTGCACATATACCCTAGAACTTAAAGTATAAAAAAAAAAAAAAAAAAAAAAAAAACAGGATGCCCAGATTTCTTATTGTTCAAACACACATGCTCTACAAACAATTTGTGCAGTTGACACAATCATCACAGGGTCCTAAGGTAACATTCATCCTCCTCAGCTTATGAAGATGACAGGATTAAGAGATTAAAGACAGGCATAGGAAATCACAAGGGTATTGATTGGGGAAGTGATAAGTGTCCATGAAATCTTCACAATTTATGTTCAGAGATTGCAGTAAAGACAGGTGTAAGAAATTATAAAAGTATTAATTTGGGGAACTAATAAATGTCCATGAAATCTTCACAATCTATGTTCTTCTGCCACAGCTTCAGCTGGTCCCTCCGTTCGAGGTCCCTGGAACAACACTGGAAGCAGCAGAGTGGTGGATGCAGTCAGGCACACACAGCCTTTGAAATCAGACATGCCTGGGCCAAATCTTACCCCCTTCTTGCTGCCAGTTTGAACTTGTAACTCTCTTAATCTTTACAGGCCTCAGTTTCCTGATTTATATATGAGAATACAAGTATTTATCAGAGATTATGAGATTTCAAAATAATAAAGTGCCTAACACAATGCTGAGCATAAAGTAAGTGCTCAGTTAAAGGGACATTGCTTATACTGATGGTCCTTCATACAGGGACAACATAAGAAGGAAACAAACATGTCTTGAGCACCTACTGTAAACCGGTCACAAATGCTCTCATTTGTTCCCATGACAACCCAGTGAAATGGTTCCCATTGTTAATCCCATTTTATAGATTGTGCAACTGAGGCTTAGAATGCTTCAGTAGGTTGTCCAAGATCAAACTGAAATTGAGTAAATGCTAAGCAAAAAGAAAACCTGGATAAAAGGTGTAAGTGCTAATTTTGCAACTTTTAAGTCTAAAATTATCTTTAAATAAATGTGTATGTACAATTTAATGTTTTCTTTCACTTTGTCAGTTATACATTATAGTTTTCGAGGAATTTTTAAATTTTATCCAATTTGCCAAATTTAGTGGCATAAAATAGATTTATTCACTTGTCTTTTTAATGGCTGTAGGATCTGTAGTGGTAGCCCTTCTTTTATTCCTAATATTGATGGTTTGTGCTCTTTCCCTTTTTTCTTAATTATTATAGCTAAACATTTATAAAATTTTTTTTCCTCTCAAAGAGCCAAATTTTTGCTTTACTAATTTTCTCAAGTGTTTGTTTGAAATTTCATTGGTTTCTGCTCATATCTTTATTTGTTTCAATACTACCTAGGATTTGTTTTAATCAGGTGTGGTAAGACACACAGACATGAAAATGATTTCCATGAAGAAAGAAGTTTTTATCATACTCACAGTCTCCTAAGAACAAGAGGGATGGTATATCAAACAGGATCACACAGGAAAATGCCAAGGTGAGATGAGCAGGCAGAGAGAGAGGAAAAGAGAGAGAGAGGAATTTGGACAAGAGACTAAGGAACAACTGAAACAAGGTAAGCAAGCTAAGCAGGGTTAGGATTGGATAGTTTGAATAGTTTGGATGGGCTCTAGGCTCTAGGGGTGGTCCCTAGTTGCCCAGTACCCAGCTTTGTAGTGTTTAGGGCAAAAGGATATCATACCAGATAAAAGGAAGCAAGCAGGAGTATGGACTTGGAGTTATTTGGTTTGCATATAAAATGCATGCTCTAGAGCAAGTCATTTACTATCTTTCAGAATTTGCAAACTCCAGAGGAGCAGCCCTTTCAGGTCAGCAAGGCCCCGGATGCAAGAACATTGAAAATACAGAAAATAAGAAAATAAAGCTTATATTATTGTTTTATTGCTTTCTCTTTCTTTGGGTTTACTCACTCAGCTATATTTTTCCTAGATTATCAAAATTGAAATAATTGTAATTGACTTTGTAGCTTTCTTCTTTCCTAATATAAGTGCTTAAAGTTATAGCACTCCCTCTAAGTATTACTTTAGCTGCGTACTGCAAATATTGATATATGGCTTTTTCATTTTCATGTAGTTCAGAATGCTTTCTAAATTTTCTCATAATTTTTTCTTTGATCCATGGGTTACTTAGAACTGTGTGGTTTAATTTCCACGTATTTGGTTTCTTTCCAGACATCTTATTATTTATTTATAATTTAATTCCACTGTGGTCAGAGAAGACACTATATGTTTTCAGTTCTTTCTTTTCTTTTCTTTTTCTTTTCTTTTCTTTTCTTTCTTTCTTTCTCTTTCTTTCTTTCTTTCTTCCTTCCTTCCTTCCTTCCTTTCTCCTTCCTTCCTTCTTTCCTTCCTTCCTTTCTCCTTCCTTCCTTCTTTCCTTCCTTCCTTCCTTTTCTTTCTTTTTCTCCACTGTATGTTTTCAGTTTCCTCTCCTCCTCCTCCTCTTCTTCTTCTTCTTCTCCTTCTTCTTCTTCTTCCTTGCCTGCCTGCCTGCCTTCTTTTCCTTTCCTTTCTTTTTCTCCACTGTGTTTTCAGTCCTTCCTTCCCTCCTCCTCCTTCTTTCTTTCTTCTTTCTCTTTCTATCTTTCTTTCTTTCTTTTCTTTTTCTTTTGTTCTTTCCTTCTTTTTTTTGAGACAGAGTCTCACTCTGTCACTGAGTGTGACTTTTTTACATAGCATATAATTGAGTCTTACCTTTTTATCCACTGTGAAAAATCTTTGCCTTTTAATCTGAGTGTTTGGTTTATTTAAATTTAATGTAATTATTGATATGGCTGAATTTAGGCCTACCATTGTATCATTCGTTTTCTATTTGTTTCCTTTGTTTGTTTATTTATTTATTTATTGAGACGGAATCTTGCTCTGTCTTCCAGACTGCAGTGCAGTGGTGCGATCTTGGCTCACTGCAACCTCCGCCTCCCAGGTTCAAGTGATTCTCCTGCCTCAGCCTCCTGAGTAGCTGGGATTTCAGGCGCCTGCCACCACACCTGGCTCATTTTTGTATCTTTACTAAAGACGGGGTTTCACCATGTTGGTCAGGCTGGTCTCAAACTCCTGACCTCAGGTGATTCACCCACCTCGGCCTCCCAAAGTGCTGGGATTACAGGCATGAGCCACTGCACTCAGCCAGTTCCCTCTGTTTTTTATTCCTCTGTTTTCCTTTTCTGCCTTCTTTTAGATTAATACATTGAATTGTTTAAAATTTCATTTCAATTCTTTTATTGACTTTTAATGTATACCTCTGCATTATTGTTATAATTGTTGAATGTCTGCCACTGGATCACAATATACATTCTTAATTTATCATAGTGTTTTTTAGGGTTAACAGTGTATACAGCATATAAAATGTAAGAAGGCCAGATGTGGTGACTCATGTCTGTAATCCCAGCACTTTGGGAGGCTGAGGCAGGTGGATTACTTGAGGCCCGGAGTTCTGGACCAGCCTAGGCAAGATAGTGAGACCCTGTCTCTACAAAAGTAAAATGAAAAACATTAGCCAGGCATGGTGGTGTGTGCCTGCAGTCCCAGCTACTTGGAAGGCTGAGGCAGGAGGATCACTTGAACCTGAACAGTTGAGAGGGCAGTGAGCCGTGATAGTGCCACTACACTCCAGTCTGGGCAACAGAACAAGACCCTGTCTCAAAAAAAAAAAAAAAAAGAAGTAAATAAGTAAACGAAATAAAATGTAAAAAGCTTGCAATCAACTGGGCCAATTACCAACCCCCGTCATTTATGCTATGGTGGTCATATGTATATTATGTCCGTATATTTTGAAACTCCATAGTGTAATATTGTAATTTTTGCTTTAAATAGTCGTATGGGTTTTTAACAAATTTTTAGCAAGAATACTCTTATATATTTACAGATATAGTTACAATTTCTGGTGCTGTTCATTTTGTTTTGAAGACACACGTTCCGTTCTGATATCATTTTCCTTCAGCATGAAAAACATTCATTAGTGGCCGGGCGCGGTGGCTCAAGCCTGTAATCCCAGCACTTTGGGAGGCCGAGACGGGCGGATCACGAGGTCAGGAGATCGAGACCATCCTGGCTAACGGTGAAACCCGATCTCTACTAAAAATACAAAACTAGCGAGGTAGCGACCGGCGAGCGCCTGTAGTCCCAGCTACCGGGAGGCTGAGCAGGAGAATGCGTGAACCAGGTGAGCTTTACAGTGAGAGCTGAATCCGGCCACTGCACTCAGCCTGGTGACGAAGCCGAGACTCCGTCTCAAAAAAAGAAAAAAACATTCATTAGCATACTTTGTATTGTATGGTTGCTAGCAATAAATTTTTAAAAATATGATTTATCTGAAAATGTCTTTATTTTGACTTTGTCCTTGAAGACTATTTTTGATAGATACAGAATTCTGGGTTGACTTTTTTTACATTCAGCACTTTAACAATATCACTGACCTGTTCTCTAGCATCCATTCTTTCTGATGAGAGGTCAGATTCATTTCTGTCATTGTTCATTTGTACATGATGTGCCATTTCTTCCCATTCATTGTGGTTTCAATATTATATTTGTGTCTTTGGATTTCTGCAGGTAAAGCATGCCTACAAGTACTTTTCTGCATATTCTGGTTGGAGTTCACTTAGCTTCTTGAATCTATACATTTGTGTCTTTCACCAAATTTAGGGAATTTTGGGCCATTATTTAATCATTTAATCTAGGAGTTTTTCTCCTATGTTCTCTCCTTCCTGTCCTTTTAGGACTAGTTTTGCTTTAGAACTCTTACTGTTGTCCCACAAGTCCACAAGGCACTTTTCTTTCTTTTTTATTTTTCTTTGTGTATTTAAGGTTGAATATTTTCTATTGGTCTAGCTTTAAGTTCACTGACTCTTCTGTCACCTCAATCTGTCACTAAACACATCCAGTGAATTTTTTATTCTATAAGTTGGTATCATATTTCCATTTTTTGTCATTGTTTTTGTTTTTTTAAAATATTGTTTTCTATTGAGATTTTCTATTTGGTTCTTTATTATAAACTTTGTTTTCCCCTTTAGCTCCTTGGGCACAGTTATATCTGCAGTTTTAAAATCGTTTTTTTTTTTTTTTTTTTGGTCATTTACCATCTTGTGTGCTCTGAGGCTCAATAGCTATTGCTTGTCTTCTGAGTAGGGGCCACTTTTTCTGGTTTACTAGTATGCCTAGTTATTTGGGATTGTATCCAGGGATTGTTAACGATATGTTGTAGATGCTCCTTATTCTGTTGTGTTACCCTGAATATAACTTTTCAAAATTGAGATATAATTCATTTACCACAAAATTCATCACATTATAGGGTATGACAGAGCGGCTTTTTAGTATATTCACAAAGTTGTGCCATCATCACAAATATTGAATTTAAGAACATTTTCATCATTCAAAAAAGATACCCTATGCCCATTAGCAGTCATTCCTCATTCTTTTATTCCTTTGGCACTATGAAACCGCTAATCTACTTTCTGTCTATGAATTTGCCTATTCTGGGCATTTTGTAAAAACAGAGTAATAAAATATGGGGCTTTTGTGAGTGCTTTTCTTTCACTTAACGTGCTTCAAGAATCATCTATTTTGTCACATTTAACAGTATTTCATTGACTTTTATGGCTGAATAATATTCAATTGTATGGATATGTCATATTTGGGTTATCCATTCATCAACTGAATGGTTTGTTTACAATTTGTGGCTATTATGGTGAATCCTACAATGAGCATTCATGTACAAGTTTTTGTGTAGACAAGTTTTCATTTCTGTTAGGTATATACCTAGGAGGGTATTGCTGAGTCATATGGTAACTCTTTAATCATTTGATTAACTGCCAGACTGTTTTCCAAAGAGGCTGTACCATTTTACTTCCCACCAGCAATGTAGAAGAGTTCCAGTTTCTCCATATTCTCATGAACACTGTTATTTTCCTTTTTTGTTATTTTTATTATGACAGCTATCTTAGTGGGTGTAAAGTGGTATCTTACTAAGGTCGTGATTTTCATTTTCTTGATTAGTAATGTCTAGAGCATCTTTTTATGTGCTTATTGGCCTGTCGTATATCTTCCTAAAATGTGTATTCAGAACCTCTGCCATGTTTTGGTTAGATTATTTGTCCTTTTATTATTGAGTTGAAGGAGTTCTTCATACAGTCTAGCTACAACTCAGATACATGACTTGCAAATAGTTTCTCCCATTCTGTGGGTTGATTTTCATTTTTTGATAGTGTCCTTTGAAACACAGAAGTTCTTAATTTTGATGAAGTCCAATCTATCTGTTTCTTTCTCTTCTTGCTTATGCTTTTGGTGTGAACTCTAAGAATAGTTTGTCAAATCTAAGGTCATGAAGATTTACCCATATGTTTTCTTCTTAGAGATGTATGGATCTAGCTCTCACATTTATGTCTTTGGTCCATTTTGAGTTAATTTTTGTACATATTCTCAGGTAGGGGTCCAGCTTCATTCTTTTGCATGTGGCTATGCAGTTGTCCCAGCACCATTTGTTAAAGAGACTGTCCTTTCTCCATTGAATGGTCTTGGCACTCTTGTTGAAAATCAACTGACCATAGATGTATGGGTTTATTTCTAGACTCTGAATTCAATTCCATTGATCTATGTATCTATCCTTGTGCAATTACTGAACTGTCTTGATTATAGTTGCTTTAAAGTAAGTTTTGAGATGTGTGAGCCCTTGTCTTAGTTCTTACTCAACATTATTTTGACTATTCTGGGTCCCTTGAAATTGCATATGAATTTTAAAGTCAGCTTCTCAATTTCTACAAAGAAGTTGGCGGGGATTCTCGTAAGGATTGCATTATCAGAATTAAGGTCAATTTGGGGAAGATTGCTGTCTTAACAGTGTTAAGTCTTCTGATCTATGAACATGGAATTTTTTCAATTCATTTATAGCTTATTTATTTTTTTCAACAATATTTTATGGTTTTTAGTGTATAAGTTTTGCACTTCCTTTGTCAGATTCATTCCTAAGTATTTTATTTTATTTTATGTATTTTAGAGATAGGATCTCACTGTATTGCCCAGGCTGGAGTGCAGTGGTGTGATCATAGCTCACTAAAACCTCCAAGTCCTGGGCTGAAATGGTCCTCATGTCCTAGCCTCCTGAATAGGTAGGACCACAAATGTCTATCGTCGTGCCTGGTTAATCTTTTCTTTTTCTTTTTTTTTTTTTTTGAGACAGAGTCTCTGTCACCCAGGCTGGAGTGCAGTGACGTGATCTTGGTTCACTGCAACCTCTGCTTCCAGCGTTCAAGTGATTCTCCTGCCTCAGCCTCCTGGGTAGCTTGGATTACAGGAGCCCACCACCATGCCCAGCTAATTTTTGTATTTTTAGTAGAGACAGGGTTTCGCGATGTTGACCAGGCTGGTCTCAAATGCCTTACCTCAAGTAATCCACACGCCTTGACTTCCCAAAGTGTCGAGTAATTCTTTTAATCTTTTAGTCTTTTGTAGGGTCTCCCTATGTTGTCCAGGCTGATCCTGAACTCCTGGCCTCAAGCGGTCCTCCTGCCTCAGCCTCCCAAAGTGTTAGGATTACAAGCATGAGCCATTGTATTTTGTTCTTTTTGATGCTATTGTAAATGGGTTTCTTACTTTCATTTTTGGATTATTCATTGCAGGCTTAAGGAATATGATTGATTTTCATATGTCAATCTTGTATCCTGAAACCTTACAGAACTCATTATTGTTCTAATCGTTTTTTAGTGGTTTCCTTAGAGATTTTTATATACAAGACTATTAAATCTGCAAATAGAGATATTTTTATTTTTCCATTTCAATAACTTTTATTTCTTTTTCTTTCTTTCTTTCTTTTCTGATTTCCCTGGCTAGAAGCTCCAGTACAATGTTAAACAGAAGTGGTGAGAGATGACATTCCTGTCTTTTCCAGATCTTAGGGGGTGTCTTAGTCTGTTCAGCCTGTTATAACAAAATATCTTGGACTGGGAAATTTATAAACAACACAAATTTATTGCTCACAGTTCTGGGGGCTAGGAAGTCCAAGATCAAGGTGCCAGTAGATTCAGTGTCTGGTAAGAGCTTGGTCTGTGCCTCACAGATGGCAACTTCTTTTTGAATTCTCACATGGTGGAAGGGGCAAACAAGCTCCCTTGGGCCTCTTTGATAAGGGCAGTAATCAAATTCATTAGGATGCTACCATCATGACATAATCACTTTCTATAGGTCGCACCTCTTTTTATTTCTAATCATACTTTAAGTTCTGGGATACATGTGCAGAACGTGCAGGTTTGTTACATAGGTAGGTCGCACCTCTTAATACTATTCCACTGGGGATTAGGTTTCAATATATGAACTTGAAGGGGATACAAACATTCAGACCATAATTGGGGGAAAGCTTCTAGTCTTTTGCCATTTAGTATGACATTAAGTATGGGTTTTTTTCTGTAGGTATCCTTTATAATGTTGAGGAGATCTCACTCTACCTCTAATTTGTTGGTATTTTTTTTTTTTTTAAATCATGAAAGGGTATTTCATTTTGGCAAATGCTTTTTCTACAACTATTGAGATACTCATGGCATTTTTGAGTTTCTGTCCTATTCATATGATGTTTTACATTAATTAATTTTCAGGTGTTAAACCATCTTTGCATTCCCAGGATAAATCCTGCTTGGTCCTGGTGTATAATTCTTTTCATATGTTGCTGGATTTGGTTTGCTAGTATTTTGTTGAGAACATTTGCTTCCATATTCATGAAAGATACTGGTCTGTAGTTTTCTTGTGTTGTCTTTGGCCAATTTGAGCATCAGGGTAATAGTGACCTCATAAAATGAGATGGGAATACAATTTCTTTTATTTTGGGGAAGAATTCATGAAGACTTGGTACTAATTATTCTTATTCTTTTTCTTCTTTCTTCTCCTCCTCCTTTTCTGTCTTCTCCTCCTCCCTCCTCCTCCCTCCTTCCTCTTCCTCCTCCTTCTCCTCTTCCTCTTCTCCCTCTTTCTCCATTCTCCTTCTCCTCCCTTCTCCTTTTTTTTGAGACAGGGTCTCACTCTGTTGCCCAGGCAGGAGTGCAGTAGTGTGATCACGGCTCACTGCAGCCTTGACCTCCTGGGCTCAAGCGATCTTCCTGTCTCATCCTCCTGAGTAGCTGGGACTACAGGTGTACACCACCATCCCTGGCTAAGTTTTTAATTTTTTTGTAGAGAAGGGATTTCACCATGTTGCCCAGGCTGGTCTCGAACTCCTGAGCTCAAGTGATGCACTTGCCTTGGCCTCCCAAAGTGCTAGAATTGCAGGCATAAGCCACTGCACCCAGGCTAATTCTCCTTTAAATGTTTAGTAGAGTTCAATGGTGAAGTCATCTGGGCCTTGACTTTTCTTTATAGGTAGTTTTTACAAATTACTAATTGAATCTTATCACTTATTATGAGTCTATTCAGATTGCCTATTTATTCTTGAGTCAGTTTGGGTAGTTTTTATCTTCCTAGGAATTTGTCCATTTCATGTAAGTTGTTTTACTGACAGTGTTATTCATTATATTCTCATATTCCCTCTCTTTACTTTTTTTTGGTTTTTTTTTGCTCTTTGTTTTCTGTATGTCTTATCTTTTTTGTTCCTCCACTGTTGTCTCCTCTTTTGTTCAAAAAAATTAGTAGTTTACCATTTTAATTCCTTTCCCATTTCTTTTACTACATTTTTTAAAAGTTATTTTCTTAGTGTTGTCTTGGGGTTTACCAATAATGCCTTAATTTATTTTATTTTATTTTTTTGAGACAGAATTTCACTCTGCTGCCCAGGCTGGAGTGCCATGGCACAGTCTCGGCTCACTGCAACCTCCACCTCCTGGATTCAAGCAATTCTCCTGCCTCAGCCTCCTGAGTAGCTGGGATTACAGGTGCCCACCACCACGCCTGGCTAATTTTTGTATATGTAGTAGAGACGGGGTTTCACCATGTTGCCCAGGCTGGTCTTGAACTCATGACCTCAGGTGATCTGCCCACCTCAGTCTCCCAAACTACTCGGATTACAGACGTGAGCCACTGCACCTGGCCTACTTTAGTATTTCTTGCAGGGCAAAACTACTAACAAATTCAGTTTTTATCTCAAGTGTCTATATTTTTATTCATGTTGAATAGTTTGCTTGGATATAGAATTCTTGACTGACATTTGGTTTTTCTTTCAGTACTTTAAATATATTATCCCATTGCCTTCTTACCACCATGGTTTCTGAGGGGGAAAAAATTAGTTGTTAATGTTACAGAGGATTTTTACTATGCAATGAGTCACTTCTCTCTTGTTGCTTTCAAAACTCCATCTTTGGTTTTGGTTTTCCATCATTTGATTATGATGTTTCAGTACAGATCTCTCTGAGTTTATCTTATTTGGAGTTCGCTAATCTTTCTGCTTAGGTAGACTGTTTTTCTGTCAAGTTTCAAAAGTTTTCAACCACTATTTCTTCAAATATTTTTCTTCCTCTCTTTTCTTCTTTTGGTACTCTCACTATGTGTGTGTCTGTATGCTTGAGGTTGTTCCACAGGTCTCTGAAACTCGTTAATTTTTCTTCATTCTATCTTCTTTTTGTTCCTCACACTGAATAATCTCAATTGACCTATATTCAGATTCACTGATTTTCTTCTACCTGCTCAGATCTGCTCTTGAGCACCCTCTAATAAATTTTTTGTCTCAGTTATTGTACTTTTCAAGATAAGAATTTTCATTTGGTTCATTTTTATCATTGCTATCTCTATTGACATTATTTGGTCAAACATCATTCTCATACTTTTGTTGTTTATACTTTTTTAGCTCATTGAATATTGATAAAACAGCTTACAGTTTTTGTCTAGTAAGTCAAACATCTGGTCTTTCTCAGGAACATTTTGTTTTGATGCTCTTTTTTTTCTTGTGAGAGATACACTCTCATTTCTTTGCTTATGTCATCATTTTTTGGTAAAGACTAGACATTTTAAGTAATATAATGTGGTAACTCTGAAAAACAGTTCTTTCCCCTTCGATGGTTTGCTGTTGTTACTACTTGTTGTAGTGGTTGTTTAGTGACTTCTCTAAACCAATTCCGTAAAGGCTGTATATTTTGTAGTATGTGGTCACTAACGTCTCTCCTCAGTTATATAATGGTTAGCCAATTATTGGACAGAGACTTTCTTAACCTCTTGGAACTAGTAAATCTCCCAGTCTTTGCCACGGTGCTTGTGTGTATGGTGGGGCACACCTTCAGCACTCATTCAGGCAGTTTACAACTAACTCTGCCTTAGCCTTCACTTCTTGTTTGTGGTCTTCACTGAGCATGCACAGAGGCCTATGCATGCATGTGACCTTTTAGATTCCCATTAAGTATGTTGAAGGTTTTTCAATGGCCTTATAGTCACCTCATTCTTTAGATTTTCCTTTTAAGGTTTTTGGTCAGTCTACCATCTGCTTTGAGTGTTATTTATTTATTTTTTTTTTTTTTGCTTTAGGCAGCTGTGACATTAAAAAACATGCCTGTGAATACTTTTAATAAGCATTCCCTGGAAAGAGACATTTAGCACTGGGAAAGCTGTGACTCAGGTCAAATAAGGACAAGCCTTTCTAGCAGACTCCATTGAACCCCAAGAAAATCTCCACTTATCAAATGAAGAAACAGAGAACTGGAATTATGACCATGTAGAGACAAGAATTTGGAAGCTGAAAAGACAGACAATGAAGTCAAATGAAATGACGTAGCAAGGGGTAATCAAACCATATAAAATGTATTTCAAGTTTTGATGCCCAGTCCAACCCTTCTGTGGCATCTTTTGCCCCCTGACAATAAGGACCAGTGGTGAGAAAAACAAACTAGGAGGCAGTCTTCGACCCTGGTGTGAGGGAACTGTAGCCAGTGAAGCTTTCCTGGTCCTCCATTTTCCCATTGATAAAATGCTCTTAAAGGCCCTTTCCAGCTTTAAAGTTTTAAAGTATATCAAGATAACGGTTTTTCCAGGGCAGTGCTGTGTGAATTATTTCTAAGTTTTTTTCTTCATCCCCAAGTTTGTTTAGTGGCATTTGGTAAGTAAATTTATAAAAACTGTAAAGGGAAGAATTGGAGAAAAGATTAGAACACTTCAAGAGACATTACTTTGGCACCACCTGCTGGATAAGCTTTCACATTTTTTCCTGTGCATAAACTTCCATTGCAGCTTCTTGTTCCTTGTTCAAAATGATTTTAAGGAAATACTGTCAAAATTATTTACATCGGAATTCAGATATAAATCAGGTCAGCCTCCGACCAGATGTAAATATCAGGTCAGTCTCTGTTAATGTAGCTGTGAATTCCCTATCACTTAAGGGGCACGGAACTTGCCCTGGGTAACTTCATTTTAACACAAGTGAATCAATCCTGGAAGGTGTTTGAATTTCACATGCTGTTTGTTTCAGTTGAGTCTCAGTCACGCCTCAATCACTGCTGTACCTTTCACGTTAACCTTCGCTGTCTCCTGAAGGCTATGCACCAGGCACCGTAGATACATTATCTGACTTAACCTTCTCTAACAAGCAAACAGCACTTTGTCAACCAAACTCCTCTCTCCTCAGGACTTCGAGGACATTAATTCCAGGATGATTCCCACCAGTATTATACCAGCCTTGCCACCTGCCAAGAGGGTAAACTGTCAAATTATTTGACCTCTCTCTCCGTTTTCTAATCTACAAACCAAGGGAAATTATACCTCATTGGCTACTGTGAGAATACAGTGGTTACCAAAGCCTGGCACTCTGCAAGTGCTCCCACGTCTCCCAAAATTGTCATCACTCTTATGACAACAGCCCTTCCTTTCCCTCTGGGACCACTCATCTTGTCCCTCTCACTCCTCATCTGTCAAAGCTGGGAGAATGTCCATGAAGAAAATTCCCCATGTCCCATCTACTAACAGCAAGATGGATTTCTTTTTTAATTAATAAGATTAAGCTGTAGCCCAAGAACACGTTTCTCTAGATTTTCTGATATATAGCCTAATTAAGGCACGATGATTTTTACATAGTTATGTTGAATATGTTTACCTTAGAAAATTAGGGGTAAAAATGAGGCCCCAGGGTATGGTGGGTCCACCAGATGGAAATAAATTCCGGGTGTCTGAGGACCCTGTGGGTGAGGGTGGCCCTCCCCACCGCTATACCTACTGCAGAATGGTCACATGAGCAAGAAATAAACTACTTGTCTTATGGTTTTGAAAGGTTAAAATCAAGCTGTGACCACAGCGTAGCTGAGCCTCAACGCTAACCATGTGTGCCACTCCGGTGCTTTTCTACTCAATCCTTTCTTTTTTTTTTTTTTTTTTTTTTTTTGAGACGGTGGAGTGCAGTGGCCGGATCTCAGCTCACTGCAAGCTCCGCCTCGGCTTACGCCAATCTTTCCACCTCAGCCTCCCCGAGTAGCTGGGACTACAGGCTCGGGCCACCTCCCTCGGCTAGATTTTGTATTTTAGTAGAGACGGGTTTCACCGGTTAGCCAGGATGGTCTTGATCTGGATCTCGTGATGCCTCGCCTCGGCCTCCCAAAGTGCTGGGATTACAGGCTTGAGCCACCGCGCCCGGCCTACTTTTTTTTTTTTAATTATCTTTATTTCAAAATAATCATTAAGTTATAGAAAAGTTGGAAGATATAATGCGTTTTTTCTGAACCATGAGAGTAAGTCGCTCTACCTTATTTTTACCTAGACAAGCATTCACATATGTGCCGCTGTATCAGTTCTTATAAGTGTTTTTATTATAAATTCTTCATAATTTAACGGCTAGACAATATCCCATAAAGTAGCTGGTTAAACCATAATTCACTTAACTATGATATTGTTTATCTCTAATTTTATTTCTACTTTAATGTTATAATAAACACTTTTGTGCAGAAACTTTATTCTGTATTTTGAATCATTTTTTTAAAACATCACCAGAATTGACAGTATTCAAAGGTTATAAACACACTGTTGAACTTTTCACAAAAAAGGAATGAACTATATTACCATCACGAATAAGGGTGCTCATTTCATCAGACTTTGAAAGCAAAGGGATTTTACAAACATACCCCAGTATAAACTTAGGTTAATTTGATTTTTTAAACTATCCGCTATCTTTTGTTTTGCATTTCTTTACTACCACTGAGGTTGAACACTTTTCCATGTTTGATTAGCTGTGCCTCCTGTTTTAAGAATTTTATGTCCTGCCAGCTACTGGAGTCTATATATGTCTGTATGTCCCACAGATTTATATAACCTAGCACCAATAAATACTATCAAGAATCATTCAAAATTTCAGAGCATTTTTATTAAAAGAACAAAATATTAAGGCACAAAATACATCAATTTTTCAAATGAAAACCCTTCAAATAGTTATGTCCTACATTCAACGAAACTTCTTCCAAATTACAGAATAATTTAACTTTTTAAAATAGAAAAATACAACTTCTTAAACTCCTAAAATTTCTCCCCAAATAAATGAATGTTTCCTAGTTTTAAAGAAGTTTCTTCATGCAGTACTGAGCTCCAATATTATAATGTATGCTTCCTTAAAAATCTAGTTTTGCCGCTTATATACATTCAATATGTTTAACCAGTATGTTAACCTTCTTCTAAGGCTTCGTATTTTGTATTGCTTATTACATGCTTTGATCACACAAAGACACAAGTACCAGAACTAATGATTATAAATCTAGCATAGCATCTGTCAACTTTAGTCATGTACAGCCTAGTGCAACAAACTCAAATGTTTTTTAAAAAAAGGATCTATAAATCAAAATGTATATGTACATTTTTTATACTTTCAGCTTGACAGTATAGTAGTGTAAACATTGTACTGTAATACAAGGGGAAAAAGTGGTATTTTCTACAGGATGTGTAAGTTAAAATACTATTTTCTTTACAAGAAAAATATGGGAACCTTCTATCATCTCTCAAGCTTAAAAAATTCACATATTCACGTTTTTCCTTATTTTTGCAATAAAATTAATTGCTGTCTAAAGCAGATATTTAAATACTAATCTAAATCAAATCATGAAAATTCCCTTTTAAGCAAATCTCACACATCATATGAATCTAATATGAATGGCATAACTAGAACACTTAGGCATTTTGCCTAGAAAAACATCAAACCAGACCCGTATCCTCAGATTCCCTCACTCACAGGGAGACCCATCCTGATGGGGGCATGCTAAAAGTAAACTGATTTGAGTGCCTCAGAGGACCTGATGGCCAGCTTCAGGAAACTTTGAGCAGAAGCAGGGATGATGAGCTGCTCAGTACCCCTAGGTATAACTTTTCCTGATGTTCGTCCTGTGAACTATGGCACTAGAGCACCCCTCTTGCGTATGTGAGGGGCCTAAGAAGGCCCTTCATAGAAATACTCGATCCAGGTCGTCAGCCATCAAGAGATGGCACAAATATTACTGAAGGTGACAGATAGCACATGCCCTTCTAGAAACAGTATTTGTGATGAGGCTACTAGGAGGGAATTCTGCTTTCTCTGGATAGAAGAAAAGTTTGCACCGCAGCCTGGAGCTGAGCTACAGAGGTAGCATCATTTATCCCACCAGCTGTAGAAAGACATGTTTTGGTAAACATTACTAAGGTTCTGTCAGACGCAGTTTCCCTTATTATCATACTCACCATTAACTCCTCACTCCCACTCTACCAGATTTGCAGCTCCTACTGCCTGCAGGCCCAGTATTCCACATTTTAAAATTCAACTAGAGCCATATAATGAATAGGGGGTCAATCTGTCTCAAAACTTGGGGAGTGGGGTATTAGAGAAAAATGTTACTGGGCTAAGGGGAGAATACAACAGAATATAAATGCTGGGAACTGTAGAGGGTGGGAACCCTTTACTGCAGCAGAAACTGAAATAAGAAACGGAATTCACAATTGTTAAATTAGACTTTCTTTCTCCCTAGGAAGGATATCCCAAAGCAAGGGCATCTTGAAAAGCATGATTTTCTCAGTAATGTTTGCCAACACTGTTCACTTTCCACATGGTCACGACTGAAAACCCATTTGCCAATATCTTTCAAGAGATATGACTACCAGAAATAGATCTTCTTTACTACCCTCTCTGAAATGAGTAAACAAGAGATAAATTCAGAAGGTAGGCTTTTGAAAAAAAAAAAAGAAAAAAATTTGCTTGCGGCTTCACAGTGAAAAAAATTGGAGTGTTTGTGCTGGTTAAGATTTTAATATTTTCTTAATCAAATTTCTCTGAAGTCATTCTCAGTTTACAAGGTTAGAACTCCTTCAAAGACAAGACATACAAGATTCTAGATTTAATTACTATTCTATATGTCCACTAGCCCCTGTATCTTTGGTCATGAAAGCAGCAAAACATTCACATTTTCATCATACTACATTCAATTGCCTTTCAAGTTCAGAACATTCTACATTTTTAAAAAAGATATTAAAGTAAAAGATTTCATATTACACATTACAAATATACGATGTAATGAAATAAGGTACAAAACATGGTTGAAGGTTAAGAAACTATCAAATCAACAGTGATGTGGCATGCAAATAAATATATGTTTTTATTATGAAATGTAATATGCCAAGATTATGTAAAAGATACAGTTCTAATTTCCACAAAGTTCACCAGTAATGGGTCTCCCAGCTTGCCAGGTAGGAAGTGCTTTGGGGGAGCCATGTGGCCACCACCCACCCCAGCAGACTCAGCAGCATCACACGTACACATGGCCTGAGTGAGGGACAATGAGGGTAATTCTTTGGTAGTGACCCTCAAGACATCTCTCTGTGTACTTGCGTTCCCCTGAGCTCAGAGAAGACCTAACTCCATGATTTGATGTGCATGATGAGACTCAAACAAGGGCTTTGTACAGATTTTTATAAAGCCGGGCGGGGGGGGAACCTATAAATACACCTATATTCAAACATTAACTGTTTTACTTAATATCAAATCACTTCAGTACAAATGTCAAAGTACTATTGCAGCTAGTAAACCCAAGACATAGAGACACAGATATACTATACTCCAGAAAATCACAATATCTACCTCAAAGGTGACTACAAAAAAGACCAAGGGTATTCATTAAAAAGCATTTTTCTGTAATCTGGAATTGTCATATGTTCCAGAGAAAAGAGAGAGAACCCAAACCCACAGGCCTGCCACCTGTAAGCTAAGAGGCATCTGTGCAGATCTTTCTCATAATACTTTCCTCAGGTTATTTCCAAATCCAATTTATGGGATATTCAACTGACACTCAAGAGTCAGCTTTAAAAGGACTGCAGAACCCTCCTACCACCTGAATTCTTCATTTTGATACACAGACTTCCAAGAGAACACAATAAAAATTTGTTATGCAATATCAAAACAAAGCTCGCTTTCAGTCTTGATGAAGGATAGTCCTTCAGACTTAACTACATTTCACTTATATGGGTTCCAATCACATTATCTTTTCTGAAGAGAACATTTTTTCAGCCATTTCAGATCTGGTCATGATTTCCTAAAGAAAAAAAAAGAAGATATGTATCAACATGTCGATGCTACTTCCAGAATCCTAACAAAAAATTTCTAATCTTTCAACAGCCACATTTAGGGGAAGTAAATATATTCCACAATATACATGGAAATATCAGATACAGAAAATAAAAGGCCAAGTACAGTGACTCATGCCTGTAATCTCAGCACTTTGGGAGGCCGAGGCGGGAAGATTGCTTGATGCTAGGAGTTTGGGACCGGCCTGGGCAACACAGTGAGACCTCATCCTTACAAAAAATTTAAAAATTAAAAAATAACCATATAATCTATACTCTCCAATAATGTAGAGTCAGTTATCTGCTGCGAAGTTCAGAAAACTTCAACTTCCTGCTATCTAGAAAACATGTCAAGTTCAGAATCTCCGGTGAGAGGCAGGAATGGAGCTAAAATGGATTTCTTAGGCCTAGCTCACCTAGAGATTTGCCTCACTTTACTAAATTAATGTATTATTGAAATTACAAATGAATTATTTATTAATACTTTAAATACTCTACAGAAAGATGTAGCATAAAATTACTTTTAAAGGGGCATTTAAATTACTTTTAATCTACATTCTACATCTTTCTGTAGAGTTATGAATCTTTCTGTAATGCTACATCTTTCTGTAGAGTTATAAATCTTGAAGTTTAACTGTTTTACAGTAAGGCCTTCTCAAACCTTCCTGTCCCAGTACAGTCAAATAACAGACTGACGCCAAAATCATTTCCCTTCTCTTTCAACGAATACGGCTCTGGCTCCTCTTATGTGCTACAGCCGCCATACAAGTTACTACTTAGCTACCACTGACTTCCCTCCACTCGTCCTTTCTGAAAGTTAATGTTCCATGTATCCAGCCTTTAATTCTTAAACTTCAGATTTCTTCCTGCCTTGTGCCACAACTCAATGTCCATGTGATCCACAGCTAATTTTTTTCCCAAAACCTTTCCTAAATCCACATCCTCTATCTAAATTTCCTGCTTAGCAAATGAAAATGAGATAGAAACTTTAATATCTCAGCAAAAGGTCTACAAGTATCAGAGATTAACTTAGATGAACTGCCATCTTAAAATCTTTTAAACCCCTATCTATATACAAGATTTTAGAAAACCATAGAATCAAGATGTCATAAAATAATTCTTCATTTCTTTCATACCAATAAGTGTTATCTTGTTCTTGTTTGAAATGGGGACTTTATCCATAAATATTTCCAACTTTACCCACAAATCAATTCATAGCATCTTTCTGTCTGCTCAATTTATAATCTTAAAAAGTAGTTTTCAGAACTTCTTTCTGAAATACTTCTCTACTTTGTGAAAATATCAGCTCCAAGGAAATATGCAAACATATATTTTACCTCATCTGAATCCACTAACACTGGAAGAGCTCTGAAATAAAAGGGGAAAAAAGGTAATAATGTTAACAGTAAGGCCAGTGTATCCACAAAAGCCGAATACAGGCACATGCCATGGCTCACCAATTCTCACCCCGGATATCCACAGGTGACAGAAGGGAGCACCTACGCTCGCAGACAGACGTGCAGGAGTTTTCACAGCAGTGCTGTTCTCAATAGCACTCAACTGAAAATAACCCCAATGGGTAAACCGTGGGTGATTCAGACAACGGAATACTATACAGCAAAGCAAATGGATGATCTCTTGAGGGATAAAATTTAAAAAACTGACACAAGTAATCTACAGTTGTACACTTCAGGACAGCAGGACCTTTGGGAAAGTAGGCTCCTGATTTGAAAGGGAAATGGGAAATGGGCTTTTTAGGGCAGTAGCATTATTCTGTTTTTTGATCTGGGTGATGATTACACAAATGTGCTGATCCAAAAATTTTGTTGCAGACTTAACCCATTTATGAGTAAACACACTATGAAAGGTGGTATTTACAGAATCCAGCATTTGCTTAACTTCTGTGTCATTATGACCACTGTCTGGATGTCTGCCAGCGAAGGGTACTAGAGAGTGCCATACAACAGAACTTTTGCTCAACAAAGATAATACAGATAAAAAGAATGTAACGAATGTTAAGTAAGTTTAATCCAGCCTGAATGCGCAACAGAGGTCTGAGGGAGGAGAACCTGAAGGAAATGTGCAAGTGCCAAAGTTCTGCCACGAAAGAGCCACGCACAACTCCAGAGGATGCTACCTACAGTGCGGTCCATGGTGAAGCCAGGAGGGCCAGGAGACTGACTAGTGTGAGGAAGGAGCCAAGGCAGACTGTTTGGAATAATACGATTAAGGAAAATATGGGGGAGAAGACAGCGTTAGAGAAAAGGTGAACCAGAAGGCAGTCTGCTGCATGCCTGGTACTTTGTTTAGAGCTAAACACTAGCAACATCAACAATGGTCCCTGCTGTGACGTTAATGACTACTTAAAACTTATTAAGAATGATTCAGTGCATTAAAGAGGGAGATAAGCTAAGCTAATGTCACCTTCATGGGTTATCGAAGATGAGGAAATTCACAGTGAATATCATACCAATATCTCATAATACATATCAAATGGTTATTCATGATCTGTTTAAAATGTCCCATGACTTATAAAATTTTTGTTCCATTTCCACAGATGTATAAGGCGAACGCTTTTCTCTGTGTTTGAAGTCTAAATACTAAACTTGCTATGTAAATTGTACATTAATTTTGGATAGCACTGGGCTACATTTCTTGGGTTAAAGTTTTCGTAAGTGAAGAAGCAAAGGTTACCAAGAACCTAAAATTTTGGAAATCATCTTAGATTATGCAGCTCTACTCATTTCACATAAATGGTTCATGAAGACATCAAATACAGCAGTTTAAGCTTCTATACTTCAAAGGATTTTTCATAACCAAGAAGATATTTCTATCTACGGAAAAATAGTAGCGAATGGTGACTTTCTCACATGTAAAGAGAACTACCCAGGAGCCTTATTGGTTTCCAGCAAGAAGTGATGGCACAGTAGGAGGTAAGCCTGCTTACATAATTTCCTTCTAAAATGCTTAGTCATGAGTTTCCAAATCTGCAAAATAGTGGTGGCCACCTAATTTGAATCTCTCCATATAGTCTTGCTCAAAAAACCATAAAATTACTAAGGATCGCAAACAAAACCACGAAAGACACATACCTTCAGCATTACCAGAAAAACACCACAAACTTGAAATTATATGTAAATAGAGAAATAAATGTCAAATCCCAACAGATTCCCTGCTGTGACTGCAAGCTCATGGGTACAGACAGTAGGGGAAAGAGAGGGTTGAGAGACTTAGGGAAAAATAGTAGAGGGGTGGGAGGACTCAGACAACCACAGACAAAAATCAACCTCTCCAAAAAAGCTCAACGCTTAGTACCAACAGACTGAATAAAACCAGCGAATTGGAAGAAGTTCACAGCCCCTGCTACACGGAAGGGGCTCAAATCGAGCGGGACAGAAAGTAGCAGCCTTGAACGATCATTGTTTTCAGGAAAGGATCATATATAAAAAAGAGGAATATTCCTTGCAGATGTGATAGCGTAGTTAAAAAAAAAAGAAGACAGTAAAAAGTCGGGGGGCGGGGGGGTGGAAAGGTCTGCAGAAATAAAAGAAAAACAAACCACCACCAATCTCTCCTACTCCATACCATCAATGTCATCCACAAAAGAAACTACAATTCATGTGCACTGATGGAAAAAGGCACTCAAACCAGGAACCTTCATCATAAAACCTCTCAGAATGGGAAAACCAAAATCAATTCCATATAATAGTGCAGGAAAGAAAAAAGAAGGAAAATGAAAATCACAACATTTTACAGTAGAAGAAAACTATAGTTATAACACACAATACTCCAAATTAAACACAGTAACTTAAAAAGAACATTTGGTAATATTAAAAACATTCTACTGTTGCGAGCAAGTCCCCCAAAATCTGGCCATAAAAAAAAATCTCTGCAGCACTGTGATATGTTCATAATGGCCCTAACACCCAAGCTGGAAGGTTGTGGGTTTACAGGAATGAGGGCAAGGAACACCTGGCCTGCCCAGTGGGGAAAACCGCTTAAAGGCATTATTAAGCCACAAACAAAAGCATGAGTGATCTGTGTCTTTAAGGGTGTGTTCCTGCTGCAGTTAACTAGCCCAACCTTTTCATTTAATTCAGCCCATCCTGTCATTTCCCATAAGTGATACTTTTAGTTAATTTAATATCTATAGAAACAATGCTAATGACTGGTTTGCTGTTAATAAATATGTGGGTCACTCTCTGTTCGGGGTTCTCAGCTCTAAAGGCTGTGAGAACCCTGATTCCCACTCCACACTCTATATTTCTGTGTGTGTCTTTAATTCCTCTAGCGCCGCTGGGTTAGGGTCTCCCTGACTGAGCTGGTCTCAGCATTCTACAGTGAGAAATCTAAAAACCAAGAGCAGAAGTAGATAAAAACAAAGCACGAAGAAATTCAAAGAATCAATCATAATCAGAAAAAAAGTTAAAGAAAAAGACAAAAATGATTCCAATGATGGAGAAAATTACCAGGCACCCAAGGGAGAATAAATTCCACAGAAATCTTAATGTGTGGTAGGAAAACAACAAAGAAAATGAAACAAAGAAAGAAGGAAAAAAGGGTCACAGAGAAAGTGATTGCAATACAAGACAGCAAGTAAAGGTGGACACAAAAGGTCAGATGATTCCTTCCACAAAAAACACTGACAAAACCTGGTCAAAAACAAGTAGTTGGCCGGGTACGGGGGCTCATGCCTGCAATCCTAGCACTCTGGAAGGCCAAGGCAGATAGATCACCTGAGGTCAGGAGTTCAAGGCCAGCCTGGCCAACATGGTGAAACCCCGTCTCTACTAAAAATACAAAATTAGCTGGGTGTGGTGGTGCCTGCCTGTAATCCCAGTTACCCAGGAGGCTGAGGCAGGAGAATCACTGGAACCCAGGAGGCAGAGGCTGCAGAGGCTGCAGTGAGCTAAGATTGCGCCACTGCACTGCACTGCACTCTAGCCTAGGTGACAGAGCAAGACTCTGTCTCAAAAAAAAAAAAAAAAAAAAAAGTAGCTGAAGGCACTGGAAAATGACCAAGGGACATGGATCTGAGAAGCTCAACAAATCGCAAGGAGAATAGACAAAAAAAGAAAAAGACCATACCTAGGCATATCATAAACACACTGCAGAAAGCCAAATATAAAGGAAAAATCAGAAAAACAGCAAAAGATAAATGTCACATCACACACATGAGAACAATACAACTAATGACTACTTTCTCCTCAAAAACAACAAAAGCCAGAAGATACTGGAAAGACATGTTGGAAGTGCTCAAACAAAAGTCAATCGAGATTTCTACATCCAGCAAAACTAGCCTTTACAAAGGAAGGCAAAGTAAATACATTTTCACATAAATCAAACTGAGAGAATTTGTTGTCAGCAGACCTATCCTATAAGAAATACTAAAGAAAGACGTATAGGAGGACGGTCTTAGCTCATATATAGAGGAAAGAAAGAAGAAATAGTAAACACATGGGTAAATATAAAAGAATATATAGGCCGGGCGCCGTGGCTCAAGCCTGTAATCCCAGCACTTTGGGAGCCGCAGACGGGTGGATCACGCAGGCTCGCAGGATCGAGACCATCCTACACGGTGAAACCCTGTCTCTACTAAAAATACAAAAAATCCAGCCGGGCGGTGGTGGGCTTCGTAGTCCCAGCTACTCGGGGAGGCTGGAGGCAGGAGAACGGCGTGAAACCCGGGAGGCAGAGCTTGCAGTGAGCTGAGATCCGCCACTGCAATCTGCAGCCCTCGGAGAATAGAGCTTGTGACTCCGTCTCAAAAAAAAAAAAAAAAAAAAGAATATATATACCCATATTTTCCTTTTCTGATCAAGCAAAATAAAGTATGAATATGTATTGTTAGTTTCATAATGAATAGGCAGTTCTTACTTTGCATAGACTATTTATACATTAATTTCAGTTACCACAGTTTAAATAACACTAGTCCCCCAACAAGGCAGTTTGCATTCCATAGTTAAATAACACTAGTCCCCCAACAAGGCAGTTTGAATTCCATAGTTAATAACACTAGTCCCCCAACAAGGCAGTTTGAATTCCAGTAACTCATAAGCGCAATGACGTATCACTTCATAGTCACTAAGAGCTAAAATCAAAAAGGTGGACAATAATAAGTGCTAACAAAAAATGTGGAGAAGTTGGAACCCTCATATATTGCTGATAGGATTGTAAAATAATGCAGCTGCTTTGAAAAACAGCTTGGCACTTCCTCAAAATGTTAAACACAGAGTTACCATATGATCTAGCAATTCCACTTTAGGTATACAGCCAAGAGAAATGAAAATATACGCCCACGCATACCTAGAATCATCATATTCGTAATGAGGAAAACTAAAGATAAAGAGAAAATCCTGAAGGCAGCCAATTCCCCTGCCCTTGTCACCCAAAAAAATCTCAACCCACACAAATAAAATTCACATAACATGTGGTGGAACAAAGATAAGAACTGAAGCAGACATCTTTCTGAAACTATGAAAGCCAGAAGAGTCTTCATTCAAGTGACCAACCTTTTAAGTGTTGAAAGATTAAAAAAGGTCAACAAAGAATTCTATTCCCACAAAAATATCTTCAATAGAGGTGAAACAAAGACTTTTTCAGACAAAACTCTGACAGATTCACTACCAGCATACCTGCACTACAAGAAACAAATGTAAAGGCAATTCTTCAGGCAGAAGGAATATCATACTACACAGAAACTATCTAAACAGAAACCAGATGGGGGCTAGGAAGGCAAAGATCAATATGTGAAAAAAATGTTATCATACTTGGCTATTCTATTATTTACCATGGAAACAGCTATCTGGAATTCTTGTGTCAAACGGGACATAGATAAAAAGGATCCTGAATAGCTCAACGTTTCCAGAGGGGATTCCTATACTCATGTTTTTCCTCCAAAAGCTTCCTCACAATACATGGTACTGTGGTTACCTTAAAAAAAAAAAGTTTACATACGTTTGACGTTTTCCATAATAGATAAAAAATGAAATGATCCTGATAACGGCAGATCAGAAAAAGCTAGAGTGGTTAGAGGCCACTAGTTTTAAAACGGTTGCTGTACAGTGAAAACCGAAACAAGCCGGGCTTTTGTTTCCCTTGTAGTTCTGTAAGGGCCATGTCCTGGTGGTAGGGGCTTACCCAGGGATATGGAAGTATGAGGTTTGAAAAGCACATGACAAAGGATGAGAACGATCCCTTTTAAACTACAGTCTAAAATTTAGAATCAAACTCTAACAGAAGATACTTACATATCTGTGAATGAAGACGGAATATTTTCTTCTACCCACTTCAAATCTTCATCCTGTAGAAATACTTATACTTAGCATTTGCTTAATATCACCTGACAGCAGAATTTTTAAAACAGAATATATGTAAAACTGAAGTGTTTAAATGTAAATATTTGACATTCTTTTAGTTTCTACATATGTCCTAAGTTGGCACTCATGCCATACAGAAATTATGCCACTGTTTTCTTACACACGCAAAAATTGGATTTCAGATTTTTACACTTCTTGGTTTTAGTTGGATGTATGAAGTATTATTTTTTTTGTCCTGAGAAATCACAGTAAAAACACACAGTTCATTTGTAAGAGAGAAAATACCAAGGATAATGATTTTTTGCTTTGCAACACTCATTATGCCTCCTAATTTGTTCAAGTTCTTATATAATGAATTTACAAAAGAAAAAAAAGATGATAATACAAATATTCTCTCTTTTTTTTTTTTTTGAGACAGCGTCTGACTCTGTCACCCAGGCTGGAGTGCAGCGGTGCGATCTTGGCTCGCTGCAACCTCTGCCTCCTGGGTTCAAGCAATTCTCCTGCCTCAGCCTCCCGAGTAGCTGGGATTACAGGCACACGCCACCACACCCGGCTAATTTTTCTATTTTTAGTAGAGATGGGGTTTCACCATGTTGCCCAGGCTGGTCTCGAACTCCTGAGCTCAAGCGATCTGCCTGCCTCAGCCTCCCAAAGTGCTGTGATTACAGGTATTAGCCACCGTGCCTGACCTCAAATATTCTAATGTTAGAAAAGCCTATTTATTTGTGTCACTCGTATTTATGCTCATCTCCCTACAGGAGGCAAGAAAAGGAAAGCAGGTCAGCTGAGGTAGCTATCTGTCTGTCTATCTTTATCTGTCTATCTATCTATCTATCCATCCATCCATTCTATACATCCCTCCAATTTATTTTATCTATCTAATCTATCTTGTTTAGCTATCCATCTGTCTAATCTATTAGAGAATTTGCCAAATCTAACAGATAAAAGTCTTCACATATTATCTATCTTGTCAGAACTTATATATGCATACATAAATTTTTACATAGTATTAACCACAGCACATATAGCTGTAAGAAAGAACGTATAAAACTACATGATAGACATTTCCATTTTACATTGCTGTCTTCAAAAACATTCTTATGCATAAATAACATGCAGAAAATATTTTTTAGCTCATCTCTGCCCAATGTTTTACAATTTTATTCAAGCTTCCCACTTCAAACAAAAATCTGTTAATTTTGGTAACCGTGTAGGTAACACATAAAGTTCTTTACCAACAGATAACAAATGTTATTTAAAATGGCTTCAAAAATCACTTTCATATGCTGAAAAGTTAATTCAAGCTTTTATTGGAACAAAGCTTTCCCGTCTCGAATGTGCAGATGAACAGCTATGAAATCTTTTCAAAAAGCAGATTCCAATTCAGGAGCATCTGGGGTAGGCCTGAGACTCTGCATCCCTAACAAGTTCCCAGATGGGCCGGGCGCAGTGGCTCACGCCTGTAATCCCAGCACTTTGGGGGGCCGAGGTGGGCGGATCACAAGGTTAGGAGATGGAGACCATCCTGGCTAACGTGGTGAAACTCCATCTCTATTAAAAATACAAAAAGAATTAGCCGGGGGTGGTGGCGGGTGCCTGTGGTCCCAGCTACTCAGGAGGCTGAGGCAGGAGAATGGTGTGAACCCGGGAGGCAGAGCTTGCAGTGAGCTGAGATCGCACCACTGCACTCCAGCCTGGGCGACAGAGCGAGACTCCGTATCAAACAAACAAACAAACAAGTTCCCAGATGATGCTCATGCCGCTGGCCTAGGAACAGCAGGTGAGAAGTGAGACCTACAGCGAAGGTATTTCAGTGATGGACAACCAGGATTGCTACCTGGCAACGCTAATTTTTGTAACAACAAAAAAACCTTAGTAAAAACTGTTCTTCTGAGAGTCAATGAATATGACACTCGTATAGCTCTCTACAGTAGTGAAGACTAAGGAAGACTAAGATTGTACTAAATATATACCATACTCACAAAGTTCTCAGAAGTGGCAGGCTTAGCTGTTCCATTGGAAACTGATTTTGAGGCTCTTAATTTTATTCCTTCCGCTACGAGAGACATTATAAACATATATATAAAACCACAAAATAATATTTTCCTTTAGAAATTTAATAACCTAATAAGAAAAAAAATGACATCTTTTTAGAAATGGAGGGTTAATAATGGAAACTTTAGGCAGAATGCTGGATTTACCATTTGGGAATGTAGGAAAGATACATGAAAAAAGTTCACAGATTTTTGAAAACTATTTGTCAGAACCACCAGGTTCTCAAGTTTCTTGTTTGAATCCTAGTTTTAGAGGAGTTTAAACAAACAAGTATACATGCATACATATTTCCTTAATTGCAATTATTTTAAAGTTTATGGATTTAAAAATCTTCAGGATTCATGGTATATTCAAGAACAAAACACATCTTTGGGTATGCTTTCCATCTGTGATGTACAAATTTTGAAAAGCGTGTATGGCATAAAGAAGATCGGAAAGAACAAGATTTCCTTCCTATTTGACCAAGGCTCTTCCGTATGTTTGCAGTTTCAGTGGAGCAAAGGCTAAGTGCCTGCATCCTGGAACTAGACTGCCTCACTGGAATCCTGGGCAAAACAATTAACTTCCCGTGACTTAGTGTTTCTGACTATAAACTGGGGATAGTAGTTTCCACCTCATAGAGTTCTAGTGACCACTGAACAAGTCAGCACATATAAAATGCCTGACACACAATCTATGCTCAGTAAAGTAGTCACTTTTGTTATTTAAATAATTTGCAAATATTGCTTCTCCATAAACTAGGACAATTATAACATAAGCTGTTGTAAAAAAAACAAATTAGGTTCCTCAATCCAAAAATGTTTTCCTGGGACATTTGAAACCCCAACCTTTCTCTTAGAAGGGGAATACGGTGATTTTTAAACACTGAAGTGTGCACATATATATACACACACACACACACACATATACATTACAAATTTTAAGTGTATAGTCCGAAGAAACCTGACAAATATATACACTTAAGTAACTGCCATGCCAATCAATACAATTAACATTTCCATTATCACAGAAGGTTCTTTAGGTTCCTTTCCAGTCAATCCCTACCTCACCAAAAGCAACCACTGCTCTGATTCAGATAATCATCATAGTTTGTTTTCCAGAACTTCATTTATAGAACTACAGTATATAGAGTCTACATACTTTTGTATTTGGCTACTTTTATGCAACATAAACATTTTTGAGATTTAGTCATGTTATAGAGTGTTGGTTACTTTTTATTACTGAAAAGTATTCCATTGTATGGATATACCACAATTTATCTTTTCACCTGTTCATAGATAATTGTGTTATTTCCAGTTTGGGACTATTAAGAATAAAACTGCAGGCCGGGCGTGGTGGCTCAAGCCTGTAATCCCAGCACTTTGGGAGGCCGAGACGGGCGGATCACGAGGTCAGGAGATCGAGACCATCCTGGCTGACACGGTGAAACCCCGTCTCTACTAAAAAAATACAAAAAACTAGCCGGGCGAGGTGGCGGGCGCCTGTAGTCCCAGCTACTCGGGAGGCTGAGGCAGGAGAATGGCGTGAACCCGGGAGGCGGAGCTTGCAGTGAGCTGAGATCCGGCCACTGCACTCCAGCCTGGGCGACAGAGCGAGACTCCGTCTGGAAAAAAAAAAAAAAAAAAAAAGAATAAAACTGCTGTAAACATTATTGTGTTTCTGTAGACATCTGCTTCATTTTTCTGACTAAAAACCTTAAGAGTGGAACAGCTGGACTGTATGGTAGGTATATGCTTAACTTTGTAAGAAGCTGTCACATTGCTTTCTAAAGAGGTCGTGCTATTTTACATTCCTTCAAGTACTGTATGAGAGAGCCAGCTGTTCCACATCCTCTCCAATAGTTCATGCTATCAGACTGTTTTTTATCTTTTTTTTTGGAGACAGAGTCTCATTCTGTCACCCAGGCTGGAGTACAATGGTGCTCACTATCTCCTGGGTTCAAGCGATTCTCCTGCCTCAGCCTCCCAAGTAGCTGGGATTACAGGTGTGCACCACCACACCCAGCTAATTTTTGTATTTTCAGTAGAGGCGGCGTTTCATCATGTTGGCCAGGTTGGTCTCGAACTCCTGACTTCAGGTGATCCACCCGCCTCGGCCTCCCAAAGTGCTGGGATTACAGGCATGAGCCACCATGCCTGGTCCTATTAGACTTTTTAATTTTAACCATGCTAGCAGATGTGTGGTAGCAGCTCATTATGGTCTTAATTTGCATTTCCCTGATGACTGATTATATTGAGCACCTTTTAATGGGTTTATTGGCCATTCCTATGTCTTCTTTGAAGTGTCTACACAAGTCTTCTGCTCATTTTTTGCAACATAGGTTATCATTTATTGATTTACAGGAATTCTACTTATATTCTGGATATAAGCCCTTTGTCAGATATGTATGTATTGAGAATATTTTATCTTCCGCTGTAGCTAGCCTTCTTATTTTCTTAAATTCTTCCTGATGAGCGTAGATTTTTAATTTTGATAAAGTCTCATTTTTTAATTTAATGATTACTGTTTTTTGTGTCCTAAGAAATTAGTCCATCCAGCATCATTAAAATATTTTCCCGTTTTCTTCTAGAAGAGTAACAGTTGAAGCTTTTCCATTAGGTCTGTAATCCATCTTGAATTAATGATTGTGAGATGTGCAACAAAAGTCTAGATGATTTTTTTTTCTACACATTTATCCAGTTGTCCCAGTACTATTTATTAAAAAGACTATCCTTTCTTCATGTAAACCTTGGTGCCTTTGTCAAAAATCAACTGACCACACATGCATGAGTTTATTCCTGGACTCTATTTTACTACCTTGATGGATTTCTCTATCCTTATGCCAATACCGTACTGTCTGGATTGCTGTAATCTGAAATAATTATGTCTTGAAATCAGTATAAATCAACTAATTTTATTTTATTGAGAGATAATTCACATACCATATTGAAGTACAGTTAGATTTTGAGATATTCACAGAGATTTGAGATATTCACCACCATCCAATTTAGGGAAATTCTCATCACCACACAAAGAAACCCCAAACCCATTAGCAGTCAGTCCCTACTTTCCCCCTCCTCTAACCTCTGACAAACACTGATCTGCTTTCCGCCTCTATGGACTTGTCTATTCTGGACCTTTCATATAAACAAAATTATATAGTATGTGGTCTTTTGTGATTGGCTTCTTTCACTTAACATAATGTTTTCAAGGTTCATCCATGCTGTAACTACAACAATGTTAAGGATCTTCTAGGTCTTTAGCTTTTCCATATACATTTTAGAATCAACTTAACCATTGTATTTTTTTTATTTACTTATTTTTTTTTTTTGAGACGGAGTCTTGCTCTGTCGCCCAGGCTGGAGTGCAGTGGCCGGATCTCAGCTCACTGCAACCTCTGCCTCCCGGGTTCACACCATTCTCCTGCCTCAGCCTCCTGAGTAGCTGGGACCACAGGCACCCGCCACCACCCCCGGCTAATTCTTTTTGTATTTTTAGTAGAGATGGAGTTTCACCACGTTAGCCAGGATGGTCTCGATCTCCTGACCTCATGATCCACCCGTCTCGGCCTCCCAAAGTGCTGGGATTACAGGCTTGAGCCACCGCGCCCGGCCCTAGCCATTGTATTTTTTTAAAGTCAACTAGAATTATAATTGGGATTGCACTGAATCTATTTATCAGACTGGGAAACTGACAACTTAATACTGAGAGTTCCAATTCAGACACATGTTCTATCTCTACATTTACTTATTCTAAAAATTATCTCTGCATTGTTTTATAGTCTTCATTGCAGAAGTTTTACACATTTTTGATTAAACTTATTCTAAGTATTTTATTTTTGAAGGTATGGTAAATAACATTTTAAACTTCACCTTCAATTGCTTTCAGTTAATATGTAGAAAAACAATTGATTTCTGTACATTGGACCTATACCCTATGACTGTCACAGTCACTTATTAGTTGTACTGTACTTTTTCTTTTCTGTAGACTCCTTGGGATTTTCCATACACAACCTTTTGCCTGCGAATAAACACAGTTTTACTTCCTCCTTTCCACATGTTCTTTTACATTCTTTGGAGTTCTGTTTTGCCTCTCTGCATTGGGTAGGACCTCCCAAACAATGCAGAATCAAAGTGGTGTGTACATGCCCTCATACTTTATCCCTAATCTTGAGAAGAAAGTGTTCACTATTTCACCATTAAATAGAATTTAACCGTGAAGTGTTTTCATACCATTTTAGAATTGGTTTGCTGAGGCTTTTGTTATTTGTACCTACTTGAGATACTTAAGTCAATTTTTTCTTCTTTCTTCTTTTATTTGCACTATTTTATTTATTTATTTATTTAGAGACAGAGTCTTGTTCTGTCGCCCAGGCTGGAGTGCAGTGGCTTGGCTCACTGCAAACTCTGCCTCCTGGGTTCATGTGATTCTCCTGTCTCCACCTCCTGAGTAGCTGGGATTATAGGCACACGCCACCATGCCCGGATAATTTTTGTATTTTTAGTCAAGAGGGGGTTTTGCCATGTTGGCCAGGCTGGTCTCGAACTCCTGACCTCAGGTGATCTGCCTGCCTTGGTCTCCCAAAGTGCTGGGATTACGGGCGTGAGCCACGGCACCCAGTCTTATTTGTACTATTTTAATATGATGAATTATACTGAGTGATTTTCAGAATGTTAAAACAGCCTTGCAATCCTGGGATAAAGTCCACTGGATTATGATTGTCTTTCTGTTTTGCTAGATTTTATTTGCTAATATTTTTAAAGAATTTTTCTATGTCCAGTCATGAATGATATATTTATTGGTCTATAATTGGTCTATAATTTTTGGTCTATAAGTTTTTCTTGTAATGTCTGTTAGACTTTGACACTTCAGTTGTATTGGCCTTTTAAGTACTCCCACCTCCTTCACATTCTAAAGATTTCATGTAAAATTAGAATATTTCTTCCTTAAGTATTTGAAAGAACTCACTAGTGAATCCATTTGGGCCTGGTACTTTATAGGAAGATTTTAAAATAAAATTAAAAAAAAAAAATTCTAATCGATCAGAGTTATTCAGACTTAGTGGCACAGGGTTAGAATTAAGACTGGGTTGTTATATGTATTTTTCAATGAACTTGTCTGCGTCATCCAGATTGCCCAATTTATTATAAAGTTGTTCATAATATTCCCTTATTTACCTTTTTTACCATAGTAATGTCCTCTCTATCATTTCCAACATTAGAAGTTTGTCTTACTGTACTACAGTTGACCTTTGAATAATATGGGTTTCAACTGCTCAGGTCCACCTACATGCAAGTTTTTTTCAATAAAAGTTACATCATATATGTCTGCCTTTCCTGCCTCCCCTTTCCTTCTACCTAGTAACATTTACTTTGCTCTACCTACTTTATTGTAAGAATGCAGTATAAAATACATATAACATACAAAATAGGTGATAACTATGTTAACGGTAAGGTTTCTGGTCAACAGTTGGCTATCAGTAGTGAAGTTTGGGAGTGTCAAAAGTTATAAGTAGATGTGGAACTGCTCAGGAGGTTGGCATCCCTAACCCTACATTGTTCAAGGGTCCACTATAGTTTCTCTTTATTTCTGGTTTAGTGTAGCTAGAGGTTGAGCCACTCTTCGCTAATCTTTTCAAAGTAATTACTCTCAGATTTGATGATTTTTTTTCTATTTATTTTCCTGTTTTCTACTTCATTGATGTATTAGAGAACCAAAACAAAAAGTGAAAAAGAATGTTACTAAGAGAAGCAAAAGTAAGAGGACAAAAAAATGAAACAAAGATAAAATTACCCTCAACATGTGAGTTACTTATTGATGTTGCCTTAACAGACTCTTAATTAGATTATAATAAAATTAATAAAATGATAAAATGCTATGTAGAATAGAAAGAATGAAAATACCATTAAAACTAAGTAGAAATTTTTTGAGCATGACCAGAAATTACAGGTGTGCATACTTTAAAAAGATCAAAAAGATGCAGCTCAAAGAAATTTAGCAATCAAGATGAACATTATTTAGCAGCTAAGCACAATATACATCAAACCATTCTTATGAAAAACAGTGTAACCATTTCAACACTTTATGAAATAAGTAACAAGCTCAAATGAGTAACAAAAGCTCAAACTACAATAGTCTCGAAAATTTCATCACTGACCTTTTTGTTACTGTCTACCAAAATAAGGTTTCTGAAGATAAAAGTTTTGAAAATATTTTACAGGAAGAAAACAATGTAGGTGACCATGCATCATGGGTAAGGGTACAATATTTCTGTTACAATATGTACAATGGTCATTTAAAAAGAAAACATATTACTCACTTAAATTTTCAGAAGTTACCATGAATTCCTCAATTTCATCATCAGAATCATCTATTAAGGGCATGAAGGCATATCTATAGCAAAAACAAGGAGTAGTTTTACTAGTATGTTTAAACTTGTTCAATTTTCAGTTTATAGCTAAAAGCCATTGTATAAAAAATCTACATTTAAAAATTTTCTTATACTTTAAAATAATGAAAATGTAATTATTTTACTTTCAAATTAGCTAAAATCATTATGAAGAAATTGTGAAACTGGAGCTCTCAAACCCTGTTTGTAAAAGCCTAAGTGGGTAAAATCTTTCTGCAAAGCAATTTTGCAATATTTAATGTTGAGGGAAGGGAACTTTCTGCTGTTTCTTTCTCCATGTCAGGTTTACCTGTCTGCCCACCTCTTATCAGTCTATTCCCTAAAAAAAGAAAAGTTGTCAATCTGATTGGCAAAAATAAAGCCCACTGAATGGGCCACATTTCCTATGTGATAAGATCAAAACACTGCTGATAAAGCGTGAATCAAGACAACCTTTCTGGAGGGTCATTTGGCAATAGCCATTAAAGTAAAAATTCATTTACCTTACATTACACTAACAAAAGTTTGCCAAGATGATGTCCAACAGCATTCTGAAAACATTAACAGCAAAAATCTATTTTTTAAACAAAATGTCTAATAACCAGGGACTGCTTATATAAATTATATTATATTCATGTTATGAAATGCCATTAAGCCTTTAAAAGCCTTTAAAAGATCTATATATACTGATATGGAAAGACAGTTTTTTTTCTTTTTTGAGACAGCGTCTGGCTCTGTTGCCCAAAATGGAGTGCAGTAGCAGTGGCATGATCTCAGTTCACTGCAAACTCCACATCCTGGGCTCAGGCCATCCTCCCACCTTAGCCTCCCAAGTAGCTGGGAGTATAGGCACATACCACCACGCCCAGATAATTTTTGTATTGTTTTTGTAGAGACAGGGTTTCGCCTTGTTGCCCAGGCTGGTCTTGAATTCCTGGGCTCAAGTGATACACCCGCCTTGGTCTCCCAAAGTGCTGAGATGATAGGCGAGACCTTAAACAGGAAGGTACAGAACAGTATGTATATGTATATGTGTGTGTGTGTATATATATCTATGTATTATTGTATAATTTTAAAAAGGACAGGAAAAACACACACTGATACAGGTTAAGAAGCCTTTATGCAAAATGCTTGAGACCAGAAGTATTTTGAGTTTTGGATGTTTTAGATTTTGGAATATTTGCATTATCCTTACCAGTTGAGCATCCCAAATCTGAAAATCTGAAATTCAAAATGTTCCAATGAGCACTTCCTTTGAGTATCCTGTTCGTACTCAAAAAGTTTTGGATTTTGGAGCATTCTGGATTTGGGATGTTGAATCTGTACCTACTTTTTCATTTTTTCCTAAAGGTTGGACAAGAACTTAAGGTCTTTCCTTGGGGCAAAGGGATAAAGCAAGGAAGCTGAGGCTTCCCATCACATGCAGTCTCAAGTACAACTTTCTGAACTTGACACTGAAGTCTTTTGTCATTTTGGCCATACCTCTCCCTTCCAGCTTGATCTCCCTCCAATATGAGTATGTGGTATTAACCAAACTGCCTGTCTCACTGGCCTCCAAAGTATCTCACGTCTTTCCCACCACCCCAGAAAATGGACATACTTTCCCAGTTCAGTCATTCACTATCCTATTCCTTTCCTCAAGGTGTAACATAAGCGCTGTCTTCTCAGGAAGTCTTCCTCAACCCTCTTCCATCTTCCCCTGGACTAGTCTATACATCTCTTTTTTCACTGTCTTGCATTTGTTTTGCTTATCTCCCTACTTGACTGTATACTCCTTAAAAGCAAGGACTACTCCCCCGGTTTCTATGATGCATTCCACCAATACTAAAAGCAAGGACTACTCCCCCGGTTTCTATAAACGCGTTCTTGACACTACAGAAAGTGATCAACAAATCCTTGCCGACCTGAAATGTCCTATGTTAGGTACCTCTGATTGTTTGCTGATGGTCTCCACAAAAACATGATTACAATAAGGATAAGCGAAAAAAGGAAGCTCCAAAATGCATCGTCAACCCAGCGTTCCATCCAGTCCTAAAATGAGGACAATTAAAGCATGAAAAGTTAATTTTCTGATAAGTATATAGGTTTCCCATTCAAATAGTGTGTAATGACAAGTACTAATGAAATCTTTCCAACCAGTAAGTCTTCCAAACAAACACGAATATATTTTTTCAATAAACCTTTATTATTCAAAATGTTTCTAAAGGGCTTTTTAATGTTACAAATATTCCCTGCCATAAAATTTTGGGGTTAACAGAAAGATTTCAAAATCGAAAAATGCAAAACATATACTTAGGATTTCAAGTGGCAAATACTAAGGTCAGAAGGCCCAGCCTCTTCTTTTATCAAATTGTCTCTAAGGCAGCAAAAGCTCTGGATTATCAGAGGCCTTTTTGTGATTATTTATGTAGCACTAGACACTAGCTCCAAATCTCAAGAAATCCCCAAAAGAGGATCTTTCATATTTTAAGTCTAAGAAATATATCTTCTTCCAACATGGAAACCCACAGAAAACATGGCTTGACTCGGGCGGCTGAGGCAGAGAATTGCTTGAACCCGGGAGTCGGAGGTTGCGGTGAGCTGAGATCGCGTCACTGCACTCCAGACTGGGTGACAGAGCGAGACTCGTCTCAAAAAAAAAGAAAACATCACTCGAATCCCATACTGAATGCACGATCCTAGAAACATGACGGTCTTAAGATTTCCAGTCCCATCTAGATACAAACCACTCAATTTCATGGTGTGCAGGAAGAAAAGGATTCCTCTCAGGATATATAGGAAGAGAATTTATTTTCAAAATATATTTAAAAAACTTGAGAAAAGGGCATAATGGGAAAAGGAGATTTAGGAGGAACTTTTTCAGAATCACTTGGAGAGTTAAAAGTTGTTTTTTTTTTTTTTTTTTTTTTGAGACGGAGTCTTGCTCTGTCACCCAGGCTGGAGTACAGTGGCGCAATCTCGGCTCACTGCAAGCTCCACCTCCCGGGTTCACGCCATTCTCCTGCCTCAGCCTCCCGAGTAGCTGGGACTACAGGCGCCCGCCACCACGCCCAGCTAGTTTTTTGTATTTTTAGTAGAGATGGGGTTTCACTGTGTTAGCCAGGATGGTCTCCATCTCCTGACCTTGTGATCCGCCCGCCTCGGCCTCCCAAAGTGCTGAGATTACAGGTGTGAGCTACCGCACCCGGCCAAAAGTTTTTATAACTCTGTAAAAAATAGTTCAAAGTAAAAAGAAAATCTCCATTAAAATCACCTCTATTTGCAAGCATAAACTAAATTCTTCAAAATTCTACAAAATAGTATAAATAAAAATAACAACTGTTTAAATAGGAAGGTTATACTTACTGACTGGCATTTTGCAATTCGAAATGTCTTAGTTGTCCACCCCATAAACACTATAGAAGCTGAAACACACACAAAAAGTCACCTTGAAGGAATATAACAATACTAAGATAATTTACTATAAGAAAAATTAAATAGCTTACCCAGCACAGCAAAGATCAGAGTATTTTTAAAGTGTCTATATAATGAAAATTTCACAGTGTTCTTTCTTAGCCTTAGAGTCTTCATAGTTTGTGCCAAACTAATAAAAATGTGAAAAAGTTAAGGAAAAACATTCCAAGTAATAATAAGCGGTTTAAAAAAAAACAAAAACAAAAGATTCTTCTACTATGTTTCCGAAGTCAGTACTGCTAAATACAGTTCCTAAAATTTGAAGCTAATAAAAACACAGAAAACATTACCTTGGCCAATATTGTACAATCATTATACTTTATCACAACTTTTCTTTTACAATTTACCATTGTCTGAACTAAGAAAACAAACTCCAAGGAAAAAGCACGGAAGACCCATGATGCATTCCACCAATGCCACGCACCCGCAACACCGGATAGAGCAGTGCACGCGCTAAAACCCCTCCCAGTGAGACACTCTTTACAGATCACATTGTGACAGGCCATTTGGCTTGTGCTTTTCTGGCTCTATTTCTGTCTTATTTTGTTCTTTCTAGTCTATTCTCATTTTATTCTTTGAATAACCATAATTAAGAAGTTAGGTCATCTACCAATTCCATTTTATAAATTTTAAAACTGAAAAACATCAGATAAAACAAATCTGGACTTAGCTAAGGGCTTTATTTGAAAGACCACTGCAATGGGGGAGGATTATTGCAACAGGAAGAATACTACGACTGTAAGATCTGCAAGAGTCTCAGAGGTCAGGCAGAAAAGGGTTTTTCTTTTATAGAGCACAGCAAACAAGGCTAGAAAGCAGTAGGTGTGGGGAGGGAGTGGTGGGACTAGACACATTGATCAGGGAATGTCTTTTCTTGAGGCCTACAGATTCTCGGGAGGGCTGTGTGTTGGCTCAGGCTGACAGTGCGTCAACGTTTATGGCCCGGAGGAAGAATACTTACAGTTTGGTTCAGTCACTGTTTTGTTCAGATCGATCAGTGGATATAAAGAGTTCATCTAATCATTCATGATGCAAGGAATGGGAAATCGGAGGGTCTGTGCCTGGCCTTGTCACAGGTAGACAAGGGGGCCTCCAGGAGTCTTATCTAAGTCCAGTGGGGAAGGGGGTTCTCTGTGGTAAGTCTTTTCTCGGAACACAAATAGGGAAGGGGGTTTGGAGGGGGGTGTCTTAATCTTGGCTGTTTTCCAGGAGCACAGGGCTCAGGTAAAGTTCAACATTGCCAAGGATGAAGAAGCAAAAAGAGACTTTTCCACTGACTCCTCAGCAGTGAAACAGAATTCAAGTCAGCTCTCTCTGCTCTTAAATGAGAATTCCTTCCTCTGGAGCAGACCAACAAGCTCTGTTTATGAACCAAACACTAAAAATAACAGCGCTGAGCAACAGAATGGATGTGGCAAGTTTTAAAAATTATAAATGTCATTAATCAAAAACTTCATTTTAGTATTGAAGCTACTTTAGTACTTTAGTACAAAACTGCTTTTTAATCTTCTAAATGACCAACAAATTACAAAAGAGGATCAATTTCTAAAGTAATACAATACGACCAATTCAGGTTACTATGAGAACTTTAAAAATGCAAATATACTTTATTCCTTAAATACATCAAAACATATAATTTTAAAAATTCTTGACTAAAACCAAATTTCTAGGATTAAAAAAAAATCTGGTCTGGTTTAATAATTCAAAAAAAAATGTTTTTAAGCTAAGGAATAAAAAGCAAATTTGAAATTGCCTAAGCCTCTACTTACCAAGACACTGTTAAATTTAGGGAAAGTGTAAATATTCCTGCCACGGAAGGAAAGTAGTCATGAAAGCAAATAGCCCTTCTGATTTTGAAGTGAGAGCGCGCTGCTATGGTAGGAAAAGGATATCCACCAGCACAAGCCAGAGTCAAGGAGAGAGAGGGGGAGGCTGGCCAGAAGAACAAGATCAGAATCACGCGCCTGCAGCAAAACAGGAAAAAAAGAAAACAAAAAAAAAAAAAAAAAAGAAAACAAAAGAAAAGAAAAGAAAAGAGAAACAAGAAGAAAAAAAAGGGAAGGAAGGGCCACAGGAGAAAGGCTAAGGCTATGGCTTTTGAATTTTTCAGCCTATTTTTTTTCCTATGACTTCAGAATTAGATTCTTAGAGGATTGGTTATATTAAGGTCATCAAAATCAAAGGAAGCAGGGTCATTTTCCAAAGCACTCAATTGTATATGTATTTAGTTCTGCTTTTTTTCCTTGTCATTTATATCATTTAGGAAATCTGCTATCTTTCTGTATACAGAAAGCAGACGTTTCATTTTAGTGATAAAAATTACCAAACAGCAATCTGAAAGCAAACTTCACAAATTCAGGCTCATGCAGAAATAGATACTAGACTTCCCTTGTCTCACCATGAAACACTAAACAAGATCTTTTACATTCTAGATTTGACTATTTCTTGAAACATTTTCATTACAAATATTCACAATTAAGCAAACTAAGTCTTTCATCTGTTTTCCTTATTTTGCTACCCCAATCTGGCTAATCAGATACTGGAATATGTGAAAGTCAGTGGTGTCCATAAAGGTAATAAATTACCCTCACTCAAATCCAGATGGATTAGAACCGTTAGAGCTGCTTTTCTTTGGAATTTTCTGCCAAGCTGCATTACTGAGTGTTTTTCCCAATGAACTACCTTGTGGATGGTTAAGAACAAGAAATTGGCAGGGCACGGTGGCTCATGCCTGTAATCCCAGCACTATGGGAGGCTGAGGCAGGCGGATCATGAGATCAAGACCATCCTGGCCAACATGGTGAAAACCCATCTCTACTAAAAATACAAAACATTAGCTGGGCGCGGTGGCATGTGCCTGTAGTCCCAGCTACTCAGGAGGCTGAAGCAGAAGAATCGCTTGAACCTGGGAGGTGAAGGTTGCAGTGAGTCGAGATTGCGCCACTGCACTCCAACCTGGCGACAGAGCGAGACTCCGTTTAAAAAAAAAAAAAAGAACAAGAAATCTTTGAAATAAATATCTATAAATTGTCAGAAAAGATAGTTATTTTTTAGAAAAACACAGTCTGCAGCTTAATTAATTGAATGAAGGACCATACTCCCTAACTTGTTAACGTTCCAAGCATACACAGCTTTTAGAAACAAGACAATTCTAAATTGAATAGATATCATCAGCTCATTTTCTAAACACACAATGCCAGAAAATAAGACACTAAGGTCTAAAGATCATCTGAGGTCAACAGGCAGGTTCATCTCCACTGTAATTCTGCCTATCCCAGCGCAAGGTATGTTGATACCTCCTGCCCGTTCTCGAGGCAGGAGGGCCCCCCTAACAAGCGGTCCTGTAGGACCTACAGCCTTTGTGGTGATTATTCTTACCACTGGAACACTGCTCACATGTAGAACTGAGGAACAGACATTACATTTTTAGCAAATGAATGTCTTTAATTTTTTTAATACAGAAAATATGAAAATGACACCAGAGGAAGATATTTATATCACTTTCTGAGAAAATCAGATTTATTTAACTATAATTTTATTCAACAAACTTGGATTCTAAACTAGTAGCTCTGAACAAAATAGAATATGCTTTTTTAAACAAGTTCAGTCGGAAACAACTCTTTAAATCAGTTATCATTCCCTAAGTAGGCTCCTCAGACTCCTAAGATGTCCACAGATATAATTTGGGGGTCTTTAACTGCCCTGTCATATGCAAAGCTTCTTGTGTGTGTCTGTGTTCTGTGGAGAGAGGCTCCACAGCTGTTAGCAGATTTTCCAAAGCATGTCTGATCCTAGTACCCAAACAAGGTTAAGAATCACTGCTTTGATGAGTAAGGATAATGAATTAGAAAATTTTGGTTTGTAGCACTCTTCATAGGCTTTTTAAGTTGGAAGCATATTGAAAATTCACAAACAGGGAATTTAAAGAATAGGTAGACCTGGCTTAGAAAACAACCCACAAGGGGCACAGAAAAGCCTATGAGGAATGCTACATTTGCTAGCACACCTGAAAAATGGGAGACTTTCCTTCCAGGGCATAGTGATGAGATCAAGCCCTCTGGCCCTTCCTATGAGACACATAGATGAGAAAATGGAAAAAGATACAAGAAAAACAATTTTTTTAAAAAACTGATGTCAAAAAGCTAAAAGACATAAGTATCAAAAACAGTGGAAACAAAGAACTTGGCAAAAAATGAAACCTATCTAACAGGAAAGCATTTCAAAGAGGACATAAATATAATAGAAACAGGTCCAAAGAATGTTCTGGGATATGCATAACCCTGCATTCCACTCTGGTCAGTCACATTTTCTCTTGAATTCCTCCCATTTCCACAAGTGCCCCCAAGGAGAAAAAAGCAATGGGGATTCCCCAGACTCAACCTGAGTCATCGAATCAGAGAAGACCCTCGAGGATCCAGTCCCTACTGCCTCTAAAACTTCTCCTGCAATATGGCTGCAGCCCCTAAACCTTCTCTGAACCTGCTTCTTCCACCCATTTCCAGCAAGTCTATCGTGTGGGCTCTTCTTCCCATATCCCCTACCCTACTTCTGACCCTCACCATCTCTTCTTCGGACCACTGCAAAGGCAAAGGAATACTGACTCACCTTCCTGCCTCTAGACTCTCCTTTTCCACGTCATCTTCTTCTGTCACCAGAGTTCTCACTGACACAAGTTTCATCACATTACTTACCTGCGCAGCTTCAATTCCTCTCCAGCCCCTGCCTCCGGAAGGCACTCAGCTCTTGAGCGTGCCCTGCCACCCTTCCCTGAACTACCTGCCAAGGCTCACCCACGCACGTCCACCCAGAGGCAGGCTTCCCTGGACATTCTGCCACTGTCCCCCCTGTTTCCCTGCTTCAACTATTTGCTCCCCTCCATTCTTCCTAGAATACCTCTTCCCTAATTACCTTCTTATTAACTGTAAACCCCTACTTGTCTTCCCAGTCTCAATTTAAATGCTGCCATCTCTGTTAAGTCTTTCCTGATTTTTATGCCAGCATTAACTTCTCTCTTCCCCCGTTGGCACAGCACCTCTCTAAGATGGCAACTACTACTGCTATATTGACGCTAGTTATGTATCTGTCTCCCCTACAAGACTGTGAATTCCTCAAATTTGGGGACATCTTTTTCACCTATGCCTCGCCAGTATGGGGCACACACTGAGAATAAGCACTAACTGTATGCTAAACTATAGAGAAAAAATAAAGATATTCCTTGTTTGGGGAGTTGCTACTTTTTTGCCTTCAAGTGAACCCTCGTATTAAGGTAACAAAAATGCGTAACTGTATTTCTTTCTATCGTTATTACAAATTACATGTAATCTGATTTTAATGATACAACAAACTATTTTGAAGGACACAGTAAAGGATATGAACCACACAAAAATGGAGTCAATAACTGCTAAAATAATGTCATCAAGAACAACAGCTAAATGGTTAGAGCCCTGAAAGATAAAAATAGGGGAAGAAACCTGAATGTAACAGTTTCACTGCACTATAGCAATTATCATTTGATGAAGAAAAATAATTTAGCTTATCTCTTCGATTTACAAAGCCACATAAAAGATTTAATTTCCTAAGAGGATTGTGTTTAAGCACATGGAAATGACCTGTTTTTTGATAGCAACAATTGCTAATTTATGTGATGATAGCAACATAAAACAGTATTACGTAATGGCAAATAAAAAGCATCATGTCCCCAACCTTACTAACACCAGCCATTTCGATCTCTCTCCTCCATACCAAACTGACAGCCAGGGCTATTAATGAAATGAACTCCTGATCTTTTCCGACTGTGTTGTGAAGGGACACAAAAAAAGTGAAGGGGGGATCCATGTTAGACATTTACTCTGACTAGTCATATTTAAAAGTCACTATCTAAGATGTTGGCTATGTAAATTTTTTTTTTTTTTTTTTGAGACAGAGTTTTGTACTTGTCGCCCAGGCTGGAGTGCAATGGCGCGATCTCAGCTCACTGCAACCTCTGCCTCCCAGGTTCAAGCCATTCTCCTGCTTCAGTCTCCTAAGTAGCTAGGATTACAGGCGTGTGCCACCAAGCTACGTACACTTTTAAAGGAATACAATATATATAGTGTATTTACATGTGGGATATTTATCTTTTCTATTTCTTTCTGGCAAATATTTATTTATTATTATTATATGAATGCAGAGTTCTTCATGATTATACAAAGGTGAAAATAAATATACTCAAAGACTAAAAGAGCATCTAACACTGAATACGGGTGTATCAAAGATAACAGGGAGAAGAATGGGGCTTTTTAGCATTACTGGATAAATATTTACGATCTGATTTGTACAGCTAATCCAAAAGATATTTTAGGTAAAATGACAAAGGTCTTTGGATTAGGTAAGACATAATAAGCTTCTTAATCATTCAGTCCTCAATCATTTATTCAAAAAACTGAAGCAACCATGCGTGGTAACTCACATCTGTAATCCCAATACTTTGGGAGGCTGAGGTAAGAGGATCACTTGAGGCCAGCCAGGAACTCAAGACCGGCTTGGACAACATAGTGAGACCCTGTCTCTACAAAAAATACAAAAATTAGCTGGGTGTGGTGGCCTGCACCTGTAGTCCCAGCTACTCAGGAGGCTGAGGTGGGAGGACTGCTTAAGCCTAGGAGCTGGAGGCTGCAGTGAGCCATGATCATGCCACTGTACCACTGCACCCCAGCCTGGGCAACAGAGCAAGACCCTGTCTCCAAAACCAACCAACCAACCAACCAGACAACCAAACAAATAACCACACAAAATAAAAGTAAAAAAACTGAAGCTAGAAATCTAGGGGTCTATGCAGACATAAACACTGACACTTCTCTAGAGAATAAAGTGCTGCTGCCCACATCCAGGGTCATCTTCCCCTTGAACATCACTTCCTCTTGGCTCTTTCAATGGCGGGGTCTATGGAATCCTCAAAATAGCTAGTCCCCAAGAGTCAGAGAAAATGAATAAACAAATGAGACTTAAAAGAGTGATGAAATGTACTGTATGTATACCTGAAGGGTGTAATTAACTTTCTGTTCACTGGATACATTTTAAAATCCAGGGTTAAGAATGACATTAAGGTATACCAGCTGCATAATGACAAAGACAAATGTTCTCTATGAGGAATAACCATGAACATTTCTGGGATGGGACTGATACCTGGGATGATATCAAGCGGTGCCTTCGCAATCAGTCATATCATTTTAAGAAGCACTCTGGCTAGCCTTTGCCTTTCAGGAAGTATTTTAAAAGGGAAACATTCCATAGAAGAAAAGTTCAAATTGGGCCTTTTTCACAAGTTTCTATCTAAAAATTCATCTCAGGAGATACAAAGTAAGACCACATTTCACAGCAATAACAAAAAGGGGTGGTAGAATTATGTAGTTTTTACCCCAATGACTCTCATCACGCCTTCAACAGCTGCAAAGATCAAGTAGAGAAGCCCCAGTCCGATCACCCGGTGCATGACTGTTCCCAAACGAGGCCTGGAATCAGGAAGAGGAAACAGAGAAAGAAGAAAAAGCATGGGTGAGTAAAATGCACCTGAATACAGAAACCGGCACCATTTCCACCACCAGGAAGTCACTATCTAATCACATCACTCTGTTCCCAGCTCTGAGGTACTCTGTTTTAGGAAACAGGCCCAGGAACAAAGGGTCTCTTTCTCCAGGACCTGAAGCTATACTGATGCCTGTGAAGCAATATTTGCAGGCCACAAAGGTGCCAGAGGATTTTCCTGCTGAAATTCAAGCGATGGAATGAATATAATTCAGGTACTGTTTCTGTAGAATGGAAGAGTAGGTTTGATGAAATCTAGGAAGGTAAATGCCAACCTCTAAGTGCCACTGACAGAGAGTCTAACTTAATTCTTCCCGAGGTCTGTCTTTTCAGAGATAATTCACTTATCTCATGACTTGGGCAGAGAAAGAGCAGGACATGAGGAGACGGAGCTCCATGACCCCCTTTCTGATCACCGGCCCTCAACCAAAACAGGAGTGCTAACAGAATTTAATTTTCATTCCTTAAACTGGAAGAGTTAAAATACCATTTTTGGGCCAGGCGCAGTGGCTCATGCCTATAATCCTAGCACCTTGGGAGGCCAAGGTACACAGATCACTTGAGCTCAGGAGTTTGAGACCAAACTGGCCAACATGGTGAAACCCCGTCTCTACTAAAAAATACAAAAAATTAGCCAGGGGTGGTGGCTCCTGCCTGTAGTGCCAGCTACTCGGGAGGCTGAGGCACGAGAATCGCTTGAACTTGGGAGGCAGAGGTTGCAGTGAGTCAAGATCACACCACTGCACTCCAGCCTGAGCGACAGAGTGAGACTTTGTCTCCAAAAAATAAAAAAAATTTTAAAAAATACATTTTCGGCTCTTTCAAAATATAAATGAGTTGGGAAAATACAAAGATGGTGGGTTTTGCAATTAATAATTTAAAATAGAATAATTTCATGATATTTGCAAATCAGAATTTATTGCACATACATTTTAGGCTGCTCAAAACCCCCACTCTCAGAGTAATTAGAAGAAAAAAACTGGTTTAAGAAAAATATTTAAGATAGTCATTTCAAAATAAAATATAAGTAAAAAAATAAATTAATGGTCATAGCTCATATTTAAGACTACTTACCTAATCTAAGGAATCTAAATTCTGATTCATTATAACCAACTAACCAGAACCTCCAAATAACCAGAACTGTTACTGCTCTCACTTTATGAGTTGAGCCAAGCAAGCTAACGGTGAAGGGATTCATTTAAAAAGGGTTTGTGTCTATACTCATTCATTTAATCTTCTATTCCTTTCACAGTAACAACACTGCACCTGTTGGTATCTGATGTTCATAACCAGAGCTGTGAAAGGTACTGCAAGATTCCTCAACAAAACGCCTTCGTTTCTTACACTGTACTAAGAACACAAAAGCATTTGAGAAAGAATCTCCAGTAAAAGTTCAGGGGGATAAAGGCTTCCAGGCTAAAATCCTGCTAACTCCCCAACTCCTAGCTCACAAGCAAATGGGCACACACACAGGAGGAGAGCCTAGGGGTGCGAGTCACAGAGCAGAGGCCTGAGCCTGGGCACCCAAGGGCCGGAGCTCAGGAACACAGGAGGCTGCAGCAGACGAGGCTGGGGAGGAGTAGCCAGTGATGTGAGGGGATGGAAGATGAGCTCCCGGAAACCAGGCAAAGCTGGCACTCCTTAACTAAAGCTGCTCACGGGACAGCTGGACGAGGGCTGAGCGGGCCATGTGATGCAGCAGGGGAAGGTCATGATGGCCTTGACGAGAGCAGTCTCAATAGAGCAATACTGGGGAGGCTGAGGGACAGACTACTCATGTGAGAAGTTATGCCGCAGAGGGGAAAGGTGAATGAGGCAGAAGCGGAGGAGAGGCCATGTGGGGTGGAGGGAGGACTTCACTTTAAAAAAACGGTAGAAATAATGCGATGCTGACGGCGGTGACCCACCAGAGAGGAAAGCGGATGATGCAAGAAAAAATGAAACAGAGCACTAGGACAGTTTCCCTCACAGCTGAGTGGGCACAAAGGCAGGGGCGGCCCGTGACTATCAAGAAGAGGAAAGCGGTAGATGCGGTCCAGATGTGGGGGAAACGACAAGGGCTGGGGGCACAGATGCGGTGGAATTCCCCTCTGATGGCTTCTACTTCCTCAGTGAAAAAAACCTAAAGTCAGCTGAGAGGAGGGTAGAGTCTGAGAGAGAAGGGGTTAAATGGTCTTCCGCAGACAGGAGAGTGAGAAAATAGTGGCAAGGGGAATTAGTACAACTGCCAGCAGCACTGAGGGCACACGTGAAGTTTACGGTCACGATGGCAAGTGGGCCCCCTCAGTGTGGTCCAGGGCTCTTTTTGGGCAAATTCCCCTGCTCAGGTGGGAGCCTGAGGCAGAAGGAAAGCTGGACTTAGCAAGGCTGGAGTTTTGTCAAGAAGGTTGACAAAGAGAAAGGGATCTTTGGGTGTCAGTGTCCTACTGGACCAGGGAATCCAAGCAAAAGGAAGAAGGTAATGATACAAGATGGGGAGGGACAACGGAAGGTGCCAGGGTCAAAAGGCTAGAGGCCAAAGTACAGTCAAAAAAGACTGAAGCTGACATGTTAGAGAAAGTAACAGGAAACAGAGAAGGTGACAGTTGAAAAGTGGATTGCTTAAAATTGAGATTTTGAAGAGGGTGCAGTTACACATATAATAAAGTCTAGAAAATGATACTAGGAGTCAGTAGCTGAAACGTGGTGACAAACAAGAGCAGGAGAGGTGGGGAGGTGAGAGCAGCTTACTTAAAGGGTCATCCACATGGCTCCTGAGACCCCAGGGCCTTCTGACAGATGAAATGCTGAGGACGACACCTGTGAAGCCGGTGCCCACAGAGCTGAGGGATGAGGGAGGGTCTGGAAGCTCACAGTAACCACAGTAAGATGCAGCGGGTGATCCAGCCTGAAGAGTAAGCTTCTGGGAATCAAGGTTTTAGGAAAGAAGCAGGAAGAAAGGTCTGAAAAACGCAACAAGGATAGAAATCAAGTTCTCCCATAGTTGTGCCCAGTGATTCACAGGTGAGAGGAGGAAAAGACCCGCCAGACAGGGTCCTCGGGGGACAGACGGGTTTCAGTCAGAAGTTCTGCTGACTCAGTATTTAATCCACTCTCTTCCAACACTCACATAGGACCATAAAAACTTAATGGTACCATCTAAAAAACAGAAAAGGGTTGGAAAATGGTTTGAGTCACTTCAGATTTTCCATTATCCCTAAAGTTGATTATTTATTCATCTAACTATATAAAGTTATCGAAATACAAATTCAGGGTCTTTATTGGAAGATAACATAAAATAGCAAGTATGTGGAAATCTTTTAAAAATGTGTTCTTGTAGATTTCTCCCGAAGGGATTTGTACTACAATACTTAGAAGTTCCATTTTCACAAAGGTCATGACGTAGACAGACTGAATCACTGGGCTGGGACCCAGCACCTCTCCACACTCCCGTACTTACTTCACAATGCCATAGCCCAGGCTCACGATGATCACGAGCAGGCGAGCCAGCGTCCTCTTCATTGCAGAAATCAGCTCCGCACATATCAATAAGCCTTGGGCTGAGGAAGAAAAAAATAATTCACTTCGTGTACATCTGGAAGCCTGCCAACCACGATTCTCAACAACATGTCCTGGGTATAACTACATTCGGACTTCAGACTAATCAGCCACATTTGATTTAAAAGTTATCGTATCCAACTGATGCTTGAAAACGTCAGTGAAAGATTCACACTTTCCTAAAGAATTCACTCCCTTTCTATCTAATCAGCTCCACTGGGCACGGCTTTCTTCTATCAGCCTGAACGCTGTCTCCCTGAGCTTCCCTCTGTTCTTGTTCTTTACAGAACTCTCTTCTTGTCCCGTAAATATTTAAAAACCATAACGTCCTCTAGAGTTCTCTTTTCTCCAGGATCTCCTCCTCATGTATTCATTTAAAATGTATCTGATATGCTCCTACTGTGTGGCTATAATAGTGAAAAAGACATCTTGATCCTTGCCTTCATGGAGCGTGTACTCCGGTTAGGCTAAGTAAATAGAACTCAGTGTGGTAAGAGCTAGAGGTAACACAGCATCCCTCCAGACTTAGAAGAAGGCCAGTCTCATCTACACCTGGGGGAGCTAGAATTGGGTCCCGAAAAACTCAGAAAAAGTGACATCTAAATCAGAACGTGAAGGCTAAATAGGAGTTAAGTTTTGGGGGTGGGGGATGACAAAACAAAGAACACGGCACGTGCAAAGGCAGAGAAGAAAAGAGGAAAACCAAAAACTATACAAAAGAAGTAAGTTCATTATGCCTGCAGGAGTGTAATGGTAGATGTCAAGAAAGCGCCGGTCATGGGCAGGGACCAGTCGTGCAGTTTGGAGCCCCTGTCATGGAGTCTGGACTCGATGTTAAGGGCAGTGGGAAGTCAACAATAAACAAAGGAACAAAGGAGGGATTGGTAAACTATGACCCATGGGCCAAATCTGGCCCCACATCTGATCTGTGTTTAAACATGAAGTTTTATGGGAACACAGCAACGCTCATTTGTTTGCATGTTGTCTACGGCTGATTTTATGCTTCGATGGCAAGGGTGAATAGTTACAACAGAGACCATATGACCTGCAAAGCCAAAAATACTTACTCTGTGGCCTTGACAGAAAAAACTCTGCTGACTGCTGGAATAAAATGGATGGCTTTATTTTATCAAGATCGCTCTACCTACAATGGTTGGGAGAGGAACAAAACTGCAGGCAAGGAAAATGCTCGAGAGACTATTCCAGAAAACTAAGGCATGATGAGAGTACCGGCAGTGATGACGGAGAGAAGTATTAAGATATTCAGAAAGATATTCAGAAAATACAGTGGCAAAACCAGTTGTGAATCCACCCGATGTTTTCAGTTCACATTGTTTTCAGCTCCATCTCGTCTGCAAGAACCCACAAGAGACCTTGTCAAATGCCTCGAAGATAGATCTAGAACTACAGGCAGAGCAAGAAGCCAAGAAAGATGGCCCTGAGGTCTTTCCTGGCAGTATCATGCAACAAGAGGAACACCTGGAAGGGCAGCAAGTGTGGACTGGGGCAAGGCAGCCATACAAAGGCAGAAAGGGTGAGCTCCATTTTTGCCATACAGAGGCTGAGAAGACTGCAAGGCATTGAGCAGCTATTTAGTAGGTGACTGGATACACCTACTCTACACCTGGGGGAGCTAGAATTGGGTCCTGAAAAACTCAGAAAAAGTGACATCTAAATCAGAACATGAAGGCTAAGTAGGAGTTAAGTTTTGGGGGGTGGGGATGACAAAGCAAAGAACACGGCACGTGCAAAGGCATAGAGAAGAAAAGAGGAAAACCAAACTATGTTGCAAGAAGTAAGTTCATTATGCCTGCAGCAGAGAGTGTAATGGTAGATGTCAAGAAAAGAGGCTGGTCATAAAGGCAGGGACCAGTCGTGCAGTTTGGAGCCCCTGTCATGGAGTCTGGACTCGATGTTAAGGGCAGTGGGAAGTCAACAACAATAAACAAAGGAACAAAGGAGGGACTGGTAAACTATGTCTGTAGCTCAGGATAAGAGAGCTCCACGGGAGAGAAAGCTTCAGGAGGAAAACAATGGATGAGCTCTGCAAAAGAGTGCAGAATGTGAAGAAGGGGTTTATGATCACAAATGCTGAGGGATGAGTGTGCTGTCAATCCCTCCATAGGCTGTCTATACTCCTCTTGAGGTAATGTGACTACAACCTTTCTGGTACAGTGTGAGCTGTACAGCAAGATTCTCAACTCCCTCCAGGCTCCTGCTGCAATCTAAGGTTGTGGGAGCTTCTGGCAGGCAACCACCCTATTATTGCCTATGTTGAGTTTGCTTTTCATCAGCTTCAACTTTTAAACTCTTTTTAAAACTTTTCCATTGGTATTTTTGCAAGCTGTACTCTAAACCTAAGTTCAAGATCTTACCCATTAAATTTCACCTTTCTATTCATCATGTCAACTCTCTTGCCTCTCATCATGTATCTTCAAGTGAAAAAGGTCTATCTAAAATGATTCTCTATGCCCCTAAGTATTTTTTTTTTGAGACAAAGTCTGGCTCTGTTGCCCAGGCTGGAGTGCAGTGGCCGGATCTCAGCTCACTGCAAGCTCTGCTTCCCGGGTTTACGCCATTCTCCTGCCTCAGCCTCTCCAGTAGCTGGGACTACAGACGCCCGCCACCTCGCCCAGCTAGTTTTTTTTTTTTTTGTATTTTTTAGTAGAGATGGGGATTCACTGTATTAGCCAGGATGGTCTCGATCTCCTGACGTCGTGATCCTCCCGTCTCGGCCTCCAAAAGTGCTGAGATTACAGGCTTGAGCCACCGCGCCCGGCCATATGCCCCTAAGTATTTACGACCCTGGCCGGCCTCACATCATCCACAAAATTTAAGAGAATGCTGTCTACGTAGTCACACAATAAATGTTAGTTGAACAAACCAACAGATTCGCAACAAGAATAAACCAGCAACAAGGTGTAAAATCTGAGAGAGACACCATTCAAAGCCTCCTAGCTCAATGGTTCTCAATCCTAGAAGCATATTAGAATCACCTGGAAGCCTCTACACAGCCCCAGTTCCTATGTCTGCCCTAATCAGAATCTCTGGCACTGGTACCATTTTAAAGTTCTTCAAGTGATGCTGATGCAAAACTAGGGATGAGAACCATTGTTCCAGACCGGTGCTGTCCCACAGACCCTTTTGCAATGATGGAAGTGGTCTACCTCTGTGCTGTCCAATACAGCAGTCACTTGTCACCTGTGGTTACTGAGCACTTGAGATGCAGCTAGAATAACTGAGGAACTTAATTTTTAATGTAATTTAATTTTACTTCAGTACCCACATGTGGCTTGTGGCTACCACAGAAAACAGCACAGGTCTAGGCTGACCAGTGATTATTTCCATGAACTCTTTAGACATGGCTGCACCACCAGTTTTCAGCTCATCTTGTCCACAAGAAACAAGAGGCCTTGTCAAATGCCTTGAAGAAGTCAGCTAGACTAAGTTTACTACATCTTCCTAACTGTCAATCTAGCATCCCAAAACAAAAAAATGAGTCTGACATGATCTATTCTTAACGTACCCATGTCGGGTCCTAACAATCAATGCTTCTCATCCTTCTAATGATTTTTCTAAATTTGATGCTTTAAATCAATGCTAGGCAATAAAGCCCCTGTCCCAGAATTCCCACCTGGGAAAATCAGAAAGGACCTCAGTTCCTGCTCACCTCTCCTATTGGACAGGACTCCTCAAAGACCCTGACAGCGGTCTGGGTATCTCTTCCAAGCCCTCCAGTGCCATCTTGGACAGCCTAGATTCCCTGAGGATGGCAGATGGCCTCTCATCTCTTCATGGATCTCAGGTTTTCGCTGTTCCACACTAAAGTGCATGCCACCCTTTACCCTCACCAAACAAGAGATCACCACCACTGACAGCAAAGCATCAGAACTGCCTTCTCTACATTCCGGAATGCTTCAATTCTAAGCAGCAGACCTACCCTTCCTTCATCATCTGGTTTAGAGCATGCACACATGCACGCACGCACGCGCACACAAACACCATAAAAAACTTCATACAGAGTAATGATATCTCTAATATGCATCCTGGATGTCTGTCCTTTCTGTGTTCTTTGATACATGTCCTTTTAAACTTTTTATCTAGGGAAATTTCAAATATTTCCCAAAAGACAGAAAGCAATGTAATGATTTCCCATGTACCCATCATGCAGCTTCAATAATTAGCAACATTCTGGCAACTTTGTTTCATCTATAGTCCAATTCATTTTTTTTCTAGAGTATTTTTAAATAAGTAACAGATACATAGTGCCAGCTACTCCAGAGGCTGAAGTGGGCAGATCATTTGGGCCTGGAGGTCAAGGCTGCAGTGAGCCAAAATCGTACCCATGCACTCCAGACCGGGCAACAGATCAAGACCTTGTCAATCAATCAGTCAATCAATCACAGACGAAATCATGCCCTTTGCAAATCTGCATCAAGACCATTTGTAACTGGTCACTCAGAAGTACACTCTTGAGCACCTTCAACCCCTTTGAGCACTCTCTTTCCAAGGGTTCGGTGGGAGAGTTGTACCTCTACTTCTCTGGCCTGAAATCTACTTTCTAGAAGTCTGGGGCACACATCTGAGGATGCCCAGCTGTACGGCCTCCCTGCTTCACATACTTCACTCTGTAAACTGTGATGGTGCCTCCACTGGTCATATGAAGATCTCTGTGGGAGTAACAAGGTGGGGAGAGCACAAGGAGGCTGCAAGCACCATCCATTCCAGCACCCCTGATTTTACTCCCTGTGGCCAATTTCCTTTCTTTTCTTTTTTGAAGGAGAAGGAAAAGAAGATGTCGGGGGAAGAAGAAATACGTTAAAAGGATTGACAGCACCTGAAGTCTCCCTGTCCAGAACTTTGTGCTGTTTTAATCCAAGTTGAACCTTAGGAAATGGGACTTTTATTTTTCCCAGGAGGAAAGTGAGGGGAAAGTACAAGAAGGAAGACATAACAAAGAGAAGACACATGCTCAGCCAGATCAGAGGCCTACTCTGACATTCTTTTCTTGGCTTTCCTTCTCTTCATCTATAATATGCCTGTTTCCAAACCCCTGTTCAGAGGGGGGCCTCCCACCACTCTGCTCATAAATGCTGGGGAACTCTTAGATCATACTGTATTTACAGAAAGTCAAAAAACTTACTTGACAGTCCAGTGTTGCTGATGTTTTGGTATTCACTATAAAAAACTGCTTTCTCAAGCATTCCCAGGAAAATAACAGCTGCAATCCAGAACTGGATTCTTAATATGTCTTTCCAATAACAGGCAGACCACATCAGCCAGAGTATGCCATATAATATATAAACAATACACATCACCATGTAAAACTGCAGGAAGAAAAGCAATTTTAGTCAGTTAAGACTTCGGATCATTTGGAAGCTGGCACTTCTACATTCAAGTATCCAACCCTTCATTTTCCAGTCACTCTGGAACCAGAAAGAGAGGATATGTCAAAGCATTAACTACTGAGGAATTACTACCACAAAGCTCTTAGGGTATAAAATTCATTTTTTAAAAATGAAAAAATGACGAGAAATACTCACAATCATTAGGGGCCAATCTGATGCAGAGATATATCCATGAGGCCCAATCATAGAAAGAGAAACTGGGATAGAGAAGAAGAGAGAGTTAATTGTCAGTCTTAAGTCTTTAAATGTAAGTTTATTTCCCAGAAGGCTCCAAGAATAACAAACCACACTAACAAATGTAGCACATACATGGTATTGGACAATTAGTAATTGTTTGATTATGTAACCTTGCCAAGATACCTTCACTGTAAGACCAGAAACTCTAAAACTGCTAGAAGAAAACATAGGGAGAACACTACACAACACCAGTCTGAGCAATGACTTTTTGGATTTGATCCCAAAAGCACAGGCAACAAAAGCAAAAATAGACAAATGGGATTACATCAATATAAAAAGCTTCTTTGCAGCAAAGGAAACAACAGTAGACATAGACAACTTAAGACTGGGAGATAAAATTTGCAAGCCATATATCCAAGAAGGAGTTAATATCTAAAATATATAAGCTCAAACAACTCAATAGCAAGAAAACAAAAACTCCGTTAAAAGAACAGGCAAGGGGCCAGGCGTGACAGCTCACAACTGTAATCCCAGCACTTTGGGAGGCCAAGGTGGGCGGATCACTTGAGGTCAGGAGATCGAGACCAGCCTGACCAACACGGTGAAACCCCGTCTCAACTAAAAACAGAAAAATTAGCCAGGTGTGGTGGCATGCACCTGTAATCCCAGCTACTTGAGAAGCTGAGGCAGGAGAATCACTTGAACCCGGGAGGTGGAGGTTGCAGTGAGCTGAGATCATGCCACTGTACTCCAGCCTGGGCAACAGAGTGAGTTCTTGTCTCAAGGAAAAAAAAAAAAAAAAAGGCAAGGGACCTAAATAGACATTTCTCAAAATAATACATATCAATGAGCAACAGATATTAATATATGAAAAATGCTCAACATCCCTAGTCATTAGAGAAATGCAAATTAAAACCCTAATATCATTTCACACCTGTCAGAATGGCTTTTATCAAAAAGATGAAAGACAGTAAGTGCTGATGAAGATGTGGAGAAAAGGGATGCTTTGTACACTGTTGGTGAAAATGTCAATTAGTACAGCCATTATATAAACAGTATGGAAGGTTCTCAGAAAATAAAAACAGAATTACCATATAGTCCAGTAATCCCACTTTACTATTTATCCAAAAGATCTAAAATCAGTTTGTCAAAAAGCTGTCTGCACCCGCATGTTCACTGCAGCAGTATGAACAATAGCTAAGTTATGGAATCAATGTAAGTGTCCATCAACAGATGACTGGATGAAGAAAATGTCTATACATACACAATGAAAAACTATTCAGTCTTTAAAAAGAAGAAAATTCTGTCATTTGCAACAACATGGATGGAACTGGAAAACGTCGTGCTGAGTGAAATGAGTCGGGCACAGAAAGACATACTGCACATTTTCACTTATATGTGGAATCTAAAGCAATTGAACTCGTAAAACGAGAGCAGAATGGTGGGTACAGAGGCTGGGGGGTAGGAGGCATGGGCAGACGATGGTCCAAGGATAAAAAAAAAAATCTCAGACAAGAGGAATAAGTTTTTTCTTTTGAGTTCCACTGCACAGCATGGTGAATAGTTACAGAGTACTGTATGTTTCAAAATTGCTAAGAGTACATTTCAAATGTTCTCACCACAAAAAATGTTAAGCATTTGCGGTGATGAATATGTTAACTAGTTTGATTTAATTATTCCACACTGTATTTATAGATTATAACATCACTTTGTACCCCATACATTTATATCATTATAATTGTCAATTTACAAAAAAAAAGAAAAAAAGAGACACCTTTACTTGTATCCACACTATTCTAAAAACCTGCGCCAAATCTGGTCACATACAAGAGCACAGTAGTCGCAGCTACCAAACAAGAACTCAGACTGGCCCCCTTGCTAATTCACTGATCTCACTGGGACCTTCTTCCTTGTCATAACTTGGAATAAATGACCAAACTCACAAATCTAGGTTGAGTTTTGTCTGAGACAGCAATAACAAACCAAGTGCCAAGGACAGTGCAAAACATGCAGGGCTCAGCAACAGCTCCAGCTACTAATTAGCGGGGACTCAAAACCCCCCGCTGGTGTCAGGGGAAAAGACACAATGCCTGGAAAAGAAGCAGGCACAAGGCTAGTTCTATGGTCTGAATGTCCTCAAAAATTCATTAAAGCTTCACACCCACTGCGGTGGTATTAAGAAGTGAGGCCTTGCCGGGCGTGGTGGCTCAAGCCTGTAATCCCAGCACTTTGGGAGGCCGAGACGGGCGGATCACGAGGTCAGGAGATCGAGACCATCCTGGCTAACACGGTGAAACCCCATCTCTACTAAAAAATACAAAAAACTAGCCGGGCGAGGTGGCGGCGCCTGTAGTCCCAGCTACTCGGGAGGCTGAGGCAGGAGAATGGCGTGAACCCGGGAGGCGGAGCTTGCAGTGAGCTGAGATCCAGCCACTGCACTCCAGCCTGGGCGACAGAGCGAGACTCCGTCTCAAAAAAAAAAAAAAAAGAAAAAAAAAGAAGTGAGGCCTTTTGGGAAGTGATTAAGTCATGAGGGCTCTGTCCTCATCAACAGATTAATGCCTTACAAAAGGCCTGGAGGGTACTAGCTTAGGCCTTTCTTTGCTCTTCTGCCTCCACCCTGTGAGAGCAGACTGGTTGTCCCCTGATGTGCTTCCTGCCCTTCCATCCTTTCTGCCATGTGAGAACACATCGTTTAAGCTGCCATCTTGGAAGCAGACACCGGGGCCCTAACCAGACACCAAACTTGCTGGCACCTTAGTCTTAGACATCCCAGCCTCCAGAACTGTGGGGAAATAAATTTCTGTTCTTTATAAATTACCCAGTGTCAAGTATTCTATTATAGCAGCACAAACAGACTAAGACAGCTAGGTGACAGAATGGCATCAGGGTCCCTGCTCCCTCTAACTGGCACAGTCTGGCTCACGATGTCATCTCCAGAAGGAAGCCTTACCTCATACTCTTCCAGAGCAGCCACCTTGCCAGCTTCCCTCCAAGGGCCATGCAGTACACCAGACCGTGCCTCCTCTGCAGCAATGCCTACCTCACCTGATTGGTTTCTGTCTGCTGACTGGCTGAATCAGAACAGTATCAAATCCCCAGGGCCCTCACATGCTGATGGCCCAGCAGACACCCACTACGGAAAACATCAGCCAATGTGATTCTAGAATATGTGAAAACATTCATTCTCTTGAAAACTGCTTATTGCAAGTCTACTTTTGTGGCACTAAGGAACCACAGCTTAACAAGGCACAGAGGGTCTAACTTACAGTGGTGGGGGTGCCTCACAGACCATAGAAGCCACATGCTGGCAGATATGCTGCTTCTACTCCTGGGCTACAGACAGATCCTTTAAAATAAAATTTGTCAAATAATAAAAATCTTAAATCCCTGATGATGGCCATTTTCAAGAAACAGAGAACATAACCTACTTGAAATACAACTAAAATGTTGCCTACACATTTCTACATGTTAAAACATTTTTTTTAATCTGAAAGAATGGGGAATTTTATATCCCACTATGAAGTTTGAAATTTTTTTTTTTTTTTTGAGATGGAGGCTCTCTCTGTCGCCCAGGCTGGAGTGCAGTGGCCGGATCTCAGCTCACTGCAAGCTCCGCCTCCCGGGTTTACACCATTCTCCTGCCTCAGCCTCCCGAGTAGCTGGGACTACAGGCGCCCGCCACCTCGCCTGGCTAGTTTTTGTATTTTTTAGTAGAGACGGGGTTTCACCGTGTTAGCCACGATGGTCTCGATCTCCTGACCTTGTGATCCACCCGTCTCGGCCTCCCAAAGTGCTGGGATTACAAGCTTGAGCCACCAAGCCCGGCCTGAAGTTTGAAATTTTAAAAATGTATCTTAACACAGTAAAAATTTCAATCTATTAAAAAATAAATAGTATCATTAAGAGAGCTTAATGTTACATTTTAAGTATCTAAAATAAATGTATGATTAACAGAAATTCATTTTTGAATGATGTATTTGAAACAGAGACTGTTGACTCAGGTCAGTGACAAAAATACAAAATACAGAAAATGCAGATAGTAAACATGCATGTAGTTTAACTATACCATTCAAATTCCAGCTTGCATCTGTATTCTCCGTTTTAATGGAAACAATAAAGATATGAAACCCATCTTTTTGAGTTCTGGCTACCACATCCTGAAATAGAGGTTAAAAAAATTCTTCACGTTATTTTCAACAAATTGCTATATAATATAGCCGAACAACTTTTTGCCATATTTTAAAATAATTGAATCGGGTTACTTTCTAAAATTTTTTTTTCTTTTTTTTTTTTTTTTTTCGAGATTGGGGGGTCTCACCATATTGCCCAGGCTGGTCTCAAACTCCTGAACTCATGTGATCCTCCTGCTTTGGCCTCCCAAAGTGCTGGGATTACAGGTGTGAGCCACTGTGCCCAGCTGTATTGGGTTTCTTTTAAACACACACACACACACACACAAATAAAACAGAAAAGGAATGGCAGGCAGTGGAAGGATAGCTATTTCTCTTATTTTTTAGACACCATCCTCCCAGACCTAAAAAGGTAAAGGAGGAAAGAAGCTTTTCTCATTCTTCAATGTTTTCTATCTTTTATATTTTTACAGGTTCCCTCTAATATTACCATTCTATATATTGTTTAATATTATCAATAAAAAACTTTTTCTAGGGCTGAGCAGGGTGACTCACGCCTGTAATCCCAGCACTTTGGGAGGCCAAGGCGGGTGGATCACTTGAGTACAGGAGTTTGAAACCAGCCTGGCGAATGTGGCAAAACCCTGTCTCTACTAAAAATATAAAAATTAGCCAGGCGTGGTGGTAGGCACCTGTAGTCCCAGCTACTTAGGAGGCTGAGGCAGAAGAATTGCTTGAACCTGGGAAGTGGAGGTTGCAGTGAGCTGAGATCATACCACTGCACACCAGCCTAGGTGACAGAGCGAGACTATGTCTCAAAAACAACCTTTCTTTTCTACTATTACTCTTCTCATATTTTATCCTAATATTATCAAACATTTTGTTTTATTTAAATGTGTGGTTTTTATTAATTTATTTATTGAGATGGAGTCTTGCTCTGTCGCCCAGGCTGGAGTGCAGTGGTGCGATCTTGGCTCACTGCAACCTCAGCCTCCTGGGTTCAAGCAATTCTTGTGCCTCAGCCTCCGAGTAGCTGGGATTCCAGGCACCCGCCACCACACCCCGCCTAATGTGTAGTTTTTAAATTGAATTGGGGGAAGAGGAAGTTAGATAACATTGTCAGAAATGACTCAGATTAAGTACATAAGCTAAATGATTCAAATTTCTTAAGGCACTATGTTACTTGCAATTCCACCAAGGAATAAAACTTCCCACTGTAATGCTTGTAAATTCTCCAATGCCCTCCCAAAACTGGACCACACTTTTTATACTCCACTTTCCTGAATATTTCCTATCCATTTCTTTCATTTCCTACTTCTCATCATATGACAGATTTTGTACAAAGTTTGTCCTGGCCATTGCAGAACAAGTGCCTTTCCATTATCAGACTTCTTAAAGATGGCTGAAGAGAAAACATGAAGAGTCATAGTATAAAAGCAAACATTAAGCTCTCCCAACCCTGCTTTCAGTCCCTACACATAAGTCCCAACCCTTTCGACCTCTTACTCAGTCTTCTGACTTTTAGTAATTCCCCGAAATGCCAAAATTTCCCTCCCACATGCTATATTCACGGTTTCTATTTCTTTAAATCCTTAATGACAAGCACAGCCCATTGGTGTGCTGTCTTGACATTTAGAGGGAGAATTTCATTTTTTAAAGAAAAGAAAGGCTGCATAGAAATTCATCTTAAATTGCTTTAAGAATATTTTTAGACAAAGATAGAAACAGTATATACAAAATTCATAAAGACATATATAAGAAAACTTTTTTTTTGAGACAGAGTCTTGCTCTGTCACCCAGGCTAAAGTTTAGTGGTGCAATTTCAGCTCGCTGCAACTTCCACCTCCCAGGTTCAAGTGACTCTCATGCCTCAGCCTCCCAAGTAGCTGGGATTACAGGTATGTACCACCATGCCTGGCTAATTGTTATATTTTTAGTAGAGATGAGGCTTTGCTATGTTGGCCAGGCTGGTCTCAAACTCCTGGCCTTAAGCAATCTACCTGCCTTAGCCTCCAAAAGTGCTGGGATTGCAAGCAGGAGCCACTGCACCTGGCCTGAAAACATATGGTTTTAAATAATGTTTCCTTTTCCTTCCACAATTCTAATAACCCTACTATATATCACTGTCTAAGTGTTTATCCATTAGCAACCTTTTTCAGTCTTACAATAACTTATGTATATTTGATTTAAAGACAAATCAAACTGCTTACCGTTGATCTTTCCTGGTTTGAAACATTTCTGATATTTATTAGTTCTTTATTCTGGAAAAAAGAGTAAATAATGCTATTTTATACTGCTGCATTTCTATGGAGAAAAGTTGTTTTAATAATTAAGAAAAAAAAAGTTAGAAGAAAAATGAAAAATTAAAAGGTAAACATCAAAGAACAAATCTCACTGTATCCCAGACACAAGTAACAAAGTTCTGCTTTTGAAAAATTACCCCTATTATATAAAGAGACTGAACCTATGACTCACTGATGCTCCTGAAAGAGATGGGAGAATGGAAGCAAGGTGAAAAACCTAGTTCAGTGTATCATCCATGAGAACTTCCCCAACCTAGCCAGAGGGGCCAACATTCAAATTCAGGAAATGCAAAGAACCCCCACAAGACACTTTACAAGAAGATCATCCCCAAGACACATAAATCATCAGATTCTCCAAGGTCAAAATGAAGAAAAATGTTAAAGGCACCTAGAAAGAAAGGTCAGGTCACCCACAAAGGAAAGTCCATCAGATTAACACCAAGCCTCTTCGCAGAAACCCACAAGGAGAAGAGAATTGGAGGCCTATGTTCAACATTCTTAAAGAAAAGAAATTCCAACCAAGAATTTTATGTCCAGCCAAACTAAGCCTCATAAGTGAAGGGGAAATAAGACACTTTTTAGACAAGCAAATGCTGAGGGAATTCATTCAGACCTGCCTTACAAGAGCTCCTGAAAGAAGCACTAAATATGGAAAAACCATTACCAGCCACTTTATACTTTACCACTATAAAGTAACCACACAAATGAGTCTGCATAATAACCAGCTAACCACAATATCAATGCTAAAAGCCTCAATTATAAGCTGGATAAAGAAGCAAGACCCAACGGCTTGCCGTCTTCAAGAGACCCATCTTACATGCAATGACACCCAAAGGCTCAAAATAAAGGGTTGGAGAAAAATATATCAAGCAAATGGAAAACAGAAAAAAAGCAGAGGTTGCAGGCCTAATTTCAGACAAAACAGACATTAAACCAACAAAGATCAAAAAAGACAAAGAAGGGCATTATGTAGTCGTAAAGGGTTCAATTCAACGAGAAGACTTCACTATCTTAAATACATACGCACCCAACACGGGAGTACCCAGATTCATAAAGCAAGTTCTTAGAGATGTTTAAAGAGACTTACACTCCCACACAATAACAGTGAGAGACTTCAACATCCAACTGAAAGTATTAGACAGATCACTGAGGCATAAAATTAACAAAGATATTCAGGACCTGAACTCAACACTGGATCAAATGGAGCTGATAGACATCTACAGAACTCTTCACCCAAAAATAACAGAATATACACTCTTCTCATCTCTGCATGGCACATACTCTAAAATCAGCCAATCAGAAATAAAACAATGCTCAGAAAATGCAAAAGAACCAAAATCATACCAACCATTCTCTCAGACCATAACAATAAAATTGGAAATCGAGATTAAGAAAATATTTCAAAACCATACAATTGCATGGATATTAAACAACCTGCTCCTGAATGACTTGTGGGTGAATAATGAAAGTAAGGCAAAAATCAAGAAGTTCTTTGAAACTAATGAGAACAAAGATACAACATACCAGAATCTCTGGGACATAGCTAAGGCAATGTGAAGAGGGAAATGTATAGCACTAAACACCCACATTGAAAAGTTGAAAAGATCTTGACTGGGCACGGTGGCTCACACCTGTAATGCCAGTACTTTGGGAGGCTGAGACGGGTGGATTACCTGAGGTCAGGAGTTCGAGACCAGCCTGGCCAACATGGTGAAACCTCGTGTCTACTAAAAATACAAAAATTAGCTGGGTGTGGTGGTGGGTGCCTGTAATCCCAGCTACTCGGGAGGCTGAGGCAGGAGAATTGCTTGAACCTGGGAGGTAGAGTGAGCCGAGATCACGCCACTGCCCTCCAGCCAGGAAAAAAAATAAAATTTTTTATCTAAAAAAAAAAAAAAAAAAAAAAGAAGAGTTATAAAGATCTCAAATTAATTAACAACCTAACATCACAACTAAAAGAACTAGTGAAGCAAGAGCAAACCAACCTCAAAGCTAGCAGAAGACAAGAAATAACCAAAATCAGAGCTGAACTAAAGGAGACAGAGACATGAAAAACCATTCGAAAGATCAATGAATCCAGGAGCTGTTTTTTTGAAAAAATTAATAAGATAGACTGCCAGGTAGGCTAATAAAGAAGAAAAGACAGAGGATCCAATAAACTTAATTAGAAATGACAAAAGGAATGTTACCACTAACCCCACAGAAATACAAATAACCATCAGAAAATACTATCAACACCTCTATGCACACAAACTAGAAAATTTAGAATAAATGGATAAATTACTGGACACATACACCCTCCCAAGACTAAACCAGGAAGAAATTGATTCCCTGAACAGACCAATAAGAAACTCTGAAATGGAAATAGCCTACACCAAAAAAAGGCCCAAGACCAGATGGATTCACAGCTAAATTCTACTAGAAGTACAAAGAAGAGCTGGTACCATTCCTACTGAAACTATTCCAAAAAATTGAGGAGGGACTCCTCCCCAACTCACTCTATAAGGCCAGTATTATTCTGATACCAAAACATAGCAGAGACATGACAAAAGAAGGCTTCAGGCCAATATCTTCGATGAACATTGATGCAAAAATCCTCAACAAAATACTAGCAAACCAAATCCAGCAGCACATCAAAAAGTTAATCTACCATGATCAAGCAGGCTTTACCCCTGGGATGCAAGGTAGGTTCAACACATGCAAATCAATAAACACCATTTATTACATAAAGAGAATTAAAGACAAAAACCACACGATCAACTCAATAGATACAGAAAAGGCTTTCGATAAAATACAACATCCTTTCATGTTAAAAACTCTCAATAAACTAGGCATTGAGGGAACAGACCTCAAAATAGTAAGAGCCATCTATGACAAACTCATAGCCAACATCATACTGAATGGGCAAAAGCTGGAAGCATTTTCCTTGACATCAGGCACAAGACAAAGATGCCCTCTCTCACCACTCCTATTCAACATGGTATTGGAAGTCCTGGTCAGAGCAATCAAGTAAGAGAAAGAAATAAAGGGCACCCAAATAGGAAGAGAGGCAGTCAAACTATCCCTGTTTGCAGACAACATGATTATATATCTAGAAAACCCCATACTCTCTGCCTGAAAGCTCCTTGAGCTGATAAGCAACTTCAGCAAAGTTTTGGGATACAAAATCAACATATAAAAATCACTAGCGGCTGGGCATGGTGGCTTACTCCTGTAATTCCAGCACTTTGGGAGGCCAAGGTGGGAGGATCACTTAAGGTCAGGAGTTTGAGAGCAGCCTGGCCAACATGGTGAAACCCCACCTCTACTAAAAAAAAAAAAATACAAAAATTAGCTGGACATGGTGGCAGGTGCCTGTAATCCCAGCTACTCAGGAGGCTGAGGCAGGAGAACTGCTTGAACCTGGGAGGCAGAGGTTGCAATGAGCCAAGACTGTACAACTGCACTCCAGCCTGGATGATGGGACGGGGCAGAGGGCAGGGGGACAGTGCAATCTCATAGGAATACAGCTAACCAGGCAGGTGAATGATCTCTACAATGAGAAAACACTGCTCAAAGAAATCAGAGATGACACAAACAAATGGAAAGATGTTCCATGTTTGGCCGGGCGTGGTGGCTCATGCATGTAATCCCAGCACTTTGGGAGGCCAAGGCGGGCGCATCATGAGGTCAAGAGATCGAGACCATCCTGGCTAGCACAGTGAAACCCCGTCTGTACTAAAAAAAAAAATACAAAACATTAGCCGGGCATGGTGGCGGGTGCCTGTAGTCCCAGCTACTCAGGAGGCTGAGACAGGAGAATGGCGTGAACCCGGGAGGCAGAGGTTGCAGTGAGTGGAGATTGCGCCACTGTACTCCAGCCTGGGTGACACAGTGAGACTCCATCTCAAAAAACAGAAACAAGAAAGATGTTCCATGCTCATGGATATGAAGAATTAATACTGTTAAAATGGCCCTGCTGCCCAAAGCAGTTTACAGATTCAATGCTATTCCTATTAAGCTACCAATGACATTTTTCACAAAACTAAAAAATACTATTTTAAAATTCATATGGACCCAGAAGAGAGCCTAAGTAGCCAAGGCAATCCTAACCAAAATGAACAAAGCTGGAGGCATCACACTACCTGACTCCAAACTATACCACAGAGCTATAGTAACCAAAACAGCTTGGTACTGGTTAAAAGAAGACAGACACACAGACCAGTGGAACAGAATAGAGAGCCCAGAAATATGGGTGCACACCTATAATAATTTGGTTTTTAATAAAGTTGACAAAAACAAACAATGGGGAAAAGACTCCCTATTCAATAAATGGTGCTAGAATAACTGGCTAGCCATATGCAGAAGATTGAAACTGGACCCTATGCTTACATCATACACAAAAATCAACTCAAGATGGATTAAAGAGTTAAATGTAAAACTTAAAACTATGAAAACCCTGGGCCGGGCGCGGTGGCTCACGCCTGTAATCCCAGCACTTTGGGAGGCCGAGGCGGGCGGATCACGAGGTCAGGAGATCGAGACCATCCTGGCTAACACGGCGAAACCCCGTCTCTACTAAAAATACAAAAAATTAGCCAGGAGCGGTGGTGGGCGCCTGTAGTCCCAGCTACTCGGGAGGCTGAGGCAGGAGAATGGCGCGAACCTGGGAGGTGGAGCTTGCAGTGAGCCAAGATCAAGCCACTGCACTCCAGCCTGGGCAACAGAGTGAAGACTCTGCCTCAAAAAAAAAAAAAGAAAAAAAAAAAAAAAAAAACTATGAAAACCCTGGAAGACAACTTAGACAATACCATTCTGGACATAGGATAGGTGACGATTTCATGACCAAGTTGCCAAAAGCAATCGCAACAAAAGCAAAAATTGACAAATAGGATCTAACTGAAGAGTTTCCGCACAGCAAAAGAGACTATCAACAGAGTAAAAAGACAACCTACGGAATGGGAGAAAATATTTGCAAGCTATGCATCTGACAAAGGTCTAATATCCGGCGTCTATAAGGAACTTAAACAAATTTACAAGAAAACAAACAAACAAAAAAAATTTTAAGTGGGCAAAGGACATGACCAGACACTTTTCAAAGGAAGACATACATACGGCCAACGAGCATATTTTAAAAAGTTCAATATCATTGATCACCAGAGAAATGCAAATCAAAACCACAATGAGATACCATCTCACACCAGTCAGAATGGCTATTATTAAAGCCATTAATGGCTATTATTAAGCCAAAAAATTAACAGATGCTGGCAAGGTTGTGGAGAAAAGGGAATGCTTATACACTGCTGGTGGGAGTACAAATTGGTTCAACCATTGTGGAAAGCAATTCCTCCAAGAGCTGAAAACAGAACTACCACTTGACACAGCAATCCCATTACTGGGTATATACCCAAAGGAATATAAACCGTTCTATCATAAAGACACACGCACACATATGTTCACTGCAGCACCATTCACATTGCCAAAGATATGGAATCAACCTAAATTCCCATCAATGGTAGACTGGATAAAGAAAATGTGGTAGATATACATCATGGAATAATATGCAGACATAAAAAAGGAGATCGTGTCCTTTGCAGGGACATGGATGGAGCTGGAAAACATTTTCCTTAGCAAACACAGGAACAGAAAACCAAATACCGCATATTCTCACTTATAAGGGGGAGCTAAATGATGAGAAAATGGACACAAAGAGGGGAACAGCGGACACAAAGAGGGGAACAGTGGACACAAAGAGGAGAACAGCGGATACAGAGTGGGGAACAGCAGACACAAAGAGGGGAACAGCAGACACAAAGAGGGGAACAAGAGACACAAAGAGGGGCCTACTTAAGGGTGAAGGTTGGGAGGAGGTAGAGGAGCAGAAAAAATAACTATTGGGTACTAAATTTAGTACCTAGGTCACGTAAATATGTACAACAAATTCCTGTGACATGAGTTTATGATATAATAAACCTGCACATGTACCCCTGAAAATAAAAGTTAAAAAATAAAAATAAAACTTACTCCTTAATGAGGATAATGTTGCCACTGGCAGGGAAAGTGTTAGGAACTAAAAGAGAGTTCTAGGTGCTAAAATGTTCTACAATTCATCAGGGTCTACATGGATGTGCTCACTTTTCTGTTGTTCATTTTTTTGAGACATAGTCTAGCTCTGTGGCCCAGGCTGGAGTACAGCGGCGCCATCTCGGCTCACTGCAAGCTCCACCTCCTGGGTTCACACCATTCTCCTGTCTCAAACTCCCAAGTAGCTGGGACTACAGGCGCCCCACACCACGCCTGCTAATTTTTTGTATTTTTAGTAGAGACGAAGTTTCACTGTGTTAGCCAGGATGCTCTCGATCTCCTGATCTCATGATCCACCCGCCTCAGCCTCCCAAAGTGCTGGGATTACGCGCATCAGCCACCGCGCCTGGCCTTTTAAAAATTCATTGAGGGGTACACCGATGTGTACTTTTCTGTGTTTATTATATTTCAACACATTTTAAAGAGAACTCCTTTAAAACTTTTACTAAAGACACTCTTACTTCAGAATTTACAAAAGAATAAAAAATAAATGTAAATGCCCCATAATCTCACTACCCACGGGTGACTGCTGGGTTTTTGTTTTTTTGAGACCAAGTCTCACTCTTGTCCCCGAGTCTGGAGTACAATGGTGCGATCTCGGCTCACTGCAACCTCTGCCTCATGGGTTCAAGTGATTCTCCTGCCTCAGGCTCCCAAGTAGCTGGGATTACAGGTGCACACCACCACGCCCAGCTAATTTTTTGAATTTTAAGTAAAGACAGGGTTTCACCATGTTGGCTACGCTGGTCTAGAACTCCTGACCTCAGGTGATCCACCCACCTCAGCCTCCCAAAGTGCTGGGATTACAGGCTGAGCCACCACGCCCAGCCGACTGCTGTTAATCATTTTAGAATCTAAGCTCCCACACTGGGAGGGAGAAAAGGCATAAAGGAAGAGGTAGTGTTGACGTGTGTCAAATGCTGGTAAGTCAAGACTTTTGGTAAGAGGAACAGACCATTGGATTTAACAACATGGAAGTCACTGTGAGCTGTTTTGACTAGAGCTGTTTTGATGGGATGATGGATGCAAAGGTCTGACTGCAGCTGACAGAAGGAAGAGTGAGAGATAAATTGGAGGTAGCAGATATAAAAGACCCTTGCAAGGATGTTGCCAAAATAAGTTGCAAGGAAATGGAACAATGGTATCAGTATCCTATCTTTTTTTTTTTTTTGAGATGGAGTCTCGCTCTGTTGCCCAGGCTGGAGTGCAGTGGTGCAATCATGGTTCAATGCAACCTCCTCCTCACAGGTTCAAGCAATTCTCATGCCTCAGCCACCCGAGTAGCTGGGACTACGGGCACACGCCACCACACCCAGCTAACTTTTGAATTTTTAGTAGAGATGGGCTTTCACCAGGCTGGTCTCAAACTCCTGACCTCAGGTAATCCACCCACCTCAGTCTCCCAAAGTGCTGGGATTACAGCTGTGAGCCACTGCGCCCAGCCAAGTATCTTACTTCTTATGTACTACTATACACACAAACTAAACCTAAAAATTTACAAGTTAACCACCTTTATCAAAATCCTGAAAAACAGTACTTCCGTTGATACTTGTATTCACTGGGAATAAAATAAACTTTATTTTAACATGGCAAGTCAGATACCACCTTTATCAAAATTCTGATAAAACATTACTTCAGCTGATACTTGTATTCACTGGGAATAAAATAAACTTTATTTCAACATGGCAAGTCAGATACTCACATTCAAAGAGGGAAACACCTGTGAATCACTGTTGCAATCTAAATTTTCATTTTTTGTTGTCCAACAGTTGTCATTCTTCAAATAATGACAAAAGTCTTCATCAACACTAAGTTTATGTTTTTGGGACAGCTCCTATATAAGGTAAAATTCTATGTTATAATTTATTCCCACACTTCTTATCCTAGAATATATATAAAAGTTAATGTCTAAATAATACCAAAAGTTATATTCAGTTTGAAATACCTGGAAATATGAGGTAGAATAAAATACCAAATAAAAACTGTTTTGAATATAATTTTAATATAATTGAGATAATCATAATCTTTTAGCCATTCCAGTGTGTTCAGATACAGTAACACATGACACAAGCATACTTACAGTAAGAAAATTGACTAAGATACTACAAGGAAATAGTTCCCAGAGAAATAAAACATACTTTGTTCTGGGGCTACTTGTATTTTATCCCATGTGTAAGAGATTTTACAGAGAAAGAAAGCAGCATTCAACTACAAAAAAGAGAAAGCAAACAGTAAGATACAGCAAAGGTAGCTGAGTGCAGAGGAGATGCTCATTTACACAACTACCTGAGGTTCCTGGCATCCTTGAAGGGATGAATGAACCAGGCTCCTTCATGGCAGCTCCCAGTCATCAAAAAAAGTGGAGTTGGCTCCCACAGACCAAATATGGGACAATTTGAGCCAAATAAATAAAAACAGTAATAGATTATAACCTATATAACAAAGTAAAAATCAACGAGTCCAACCTGATGACTGACAGGTAAGACAGATTGGTTAGGGGAGTAGAGGGAGTGCATCCTTATAGTAGAATGTTAATAAATGAAGAAGAAAGTATGGAACTAGAAAATCACCATTCAGCAATCAGCATAGTAATGACTGACTCATCAGGCAAGAATCATGAAAGGATGCTAAAACAAGTGGCTGAAGGTTTGATGAAAACTACAAGATATTTACATAGTTTCAAAAGTATTTCCTCAAAAGTTGTTGTTAATAACAAAGAGAAAAGTAGTAACTTTGGAATGGAAAAATCTTGCAGACACCTCGTTGACCAACTGACCAAATTAACATCACCAAAAATGAGACAAATCAGTATTCTGTGGTATTCCTGCCAAAAATATGTAACTTGAATCTGATCATGAGTAAACATCAGAAATATTCAAATTGAGGGGCATTTTGCAAAAATAAATGGTTCATACACTTCAAAACTATCAATGCCATGACACACCAAAAAGGGGGGAAAATCCAGATTATCAGGAACTAAAAACAAAAACAAGGAAAGGAAATGAAATGTGAACCTGAATTGGTTCCTGTACGGGGGGTGGGGTGTGTGTGCAGGGGGGCCTGCTAAAAAAGACAATATTGGGCCTGGTGCGGTGGCTCACACCTGTAATCCCAGCACTTTGGGAGGCGGAGGCGGGTGGATCACCTGAGGTCAGGAGTTCAAGACCAGCCTGGGAAACATGGTGACACCCCATCTCTACTACAAATACAAAAATTAGCTGGGAGTGGTGGCACGTGCTTGTAATCCCAGCTTCTCAGGAGGATGAGGCAGGAGAATCACTTGAGCCCGGGAGGCGGAGGTTGCAGTGAGCTGAGATCGCGCCACTGCACTCCAGCCTGGGTGACAGAGCGAGACTCTGTCTCAAAAAAAAAAGAAAAAGACAATATTGGGACACTGGTGATTTTTTTTTTTTTTTTGAAGACAAGGGCTCACTGTCTCCCACACTGGAGTGCAGTGGTGCAATCACAGCACACTGCAACTTTGAACTCCTGGACTCAAGGGATCCTCTGGCCTGAGCCTCTTGAACAGCTGGGACTATAGGCACATGCCACTGTGCCTGGCTAATTTTTTAATTTTTTGTAGAGACAGGGTCTCACTTGTTGCCCAGGCTGGTCTTTAACTCCTGGGCTCAAGTAATCCTCTCACTTCAGCTTCCCAAAGTGCAGGAGTTACAGGAGTGAGCCACCCTGCCCCGTTGCAAAATTTTAATAAGGTTTATATATAATAGCATCATATCAGTGTTAAATTTGAATTCTATAATTATGCTGTGAAAAACATAAATGAGTATCTCTGTTCTTAGGAAATTTACACTGAAGTATTTAGTGTGAAGGTGTAAAATATTTAGAGAGAAAGCCAAAAAGGCAGTGTTCAAGGAAAATGGCATGGCTCAATCCAAACAGAAATATAATACTAATGAAAATATAGAAAGCCAGCCACAATGGCTCACGTCTATAATCCCAGAGACTCTGGAGGCTACCTGAGGCAACCTGCCAGGAGGGTCGCTTGAGCCCAGGAGTTCAAGGCTGGAGTGAGCCATGATTGCACCACTATACTCCAGCCTGGATGACAAAGAGAGATCTCATATTTATATGTATATGCATATACATGTACAGGTATATGTACATATATATGTATATGTATAGGTATATGCATATATACATATATAATTTTAAAAAATAAAAATATGGAAACCCATATATTATTCAAGGTAGAAGCCAAACAGGTAACAGAGAATCTGAAAAGGAAACAATCCCAAGCAACCATCATGAGAATCATGAAGAGAAACACCTTGCTGAGAGCCCACTGCACATCCCAGGAGGCAGAAACCCAGGCTTCAGAGCCAGGTGCAGGAAAAGCCTTCCTCAGCACAGCCACTTTCTCCTTCTCTCTCAGTCTCCTCTGCCTTTCCCCAGATACCTCCTTTCTTCTCCTCACCTCTTTCTGCGATCTACTTGTGCTCACTAAATCTACTTGTACTCAATACAGTTCTAGGTTCCCTATAATTTTTTTAAAAGTGAAACATTTACACTTCTTTCGCAAATTAAGCATTTATTCGTATGTACAGCATCTTTATCAATGACTCCTACGAGCCTGAATTTAAACATTTACTAACATTTTTCATAACATACAAGGCAACTAAACGCTTGTAGTCTTCTCAGCACGTAACTTGGTTTATTGCCATAAGTCCCAAAATTAATCTGTGGCACTTCTAAAACTATAATCTCTATTTCTAACCTCCTCACTTGATGAGCTAATAAATCTTTATACTCATAATTTTCCTTCATAGCTTTATATACGTTAAAAACTTGTGTTTTACTTACTTCCAGATTAGAATACTCATTGTGACAGGTATGATACTTCAAATACCACATTATGGTAAACTTCACAGGCCCAGAACAATGGAATGACTTAACTGTTTAGAAAAAGAAAGTCTCGTTTTACATGAATAATACATACACTCTAATATAAACTTAAGGTTTTGAGAATGCAATTAAAAACAGGCTACTTTAATGTAACAAAGAGTAAAACATTACCTAATTTCTCCAAAAAGTCAGTGTAAAATGAGACAGATAAAATTCATTAAATTGTTATAGTTAACCAAAAGCTGCTGTAATTCTGCTCATTTCGTCTATAAGTCTAATATTAAATAAACTGAGTGGCCTGATATGCTAAGTCACTGCTTATTTCACTCTCAAACATTTTTCTCGCTTACATATTCATTCAAAATATACTGAGTGAGCCCCATCCTGCGTGCCAGGAACAGCTATGACGGTAAACGAGAACAATGCCTGTCTCTGACTTGAGAGGTACTGGAGGAGAGTTTTCACAACTAAACAGGCACTTTCAGTAGTCGCAGAGGCTGTGAACTGTCAAGGCAGCACTGAGCAGGTCACCTATCATAGCCCAGGAGAGCATGAAGAATGGGTTCTGGGTAAGCTAGGTGGAGGAGGAGACCTGTAACTTGAAGGAAGAGCAGGAGTTAGCCAGGTGAAGACAAGGGTGGACCATACATGTAAATGCCCAGGCTGAATGAAGGCATGGCATGAGTGTGACCCCTGAAAATAGTCTGCTATGCTTAGAACACAGGCTGGGGAAAGGAGAAAGAGTTGAAGCTGGAGAAGAGGTGCCGGGGAAAATTCATGAGGTCTTACGCCCTGCTGAGGAGTTTGGCCTTTCTTTCGAATGATCCAGGTAAGAGGGTGATATGAATAGGCCGACTGAAAAGCATTAAGTCTGGAGTTAAGGAGAGCTCTGTTGGGAACGTCCTCACGACATGGCAGCTGGCTTACCCCAGAGTGAGTGATTAGAGAGAGAGCAAAGATGCAGCCACAGTATCTTTTATAACTTAGCCTCAGAAGGGATGTGCCATTATTTCCACCACGCTCTATCAGTCACTCAGACCAACTCTGATTAAAATGTGTTAGAGGACTACACAAGATCATGAATAATAGGAAGCAAGGATCATTGGGAGTCATCTCAAAGGCTGATAATGACAAAGAGCAAAACCAAACTGAGACCAGAGATTCAAGTTCAAGAGACTGAGGCTGGTAGATTTTCTGGGGGACAGTACCCAAGAGATGGAAGCTACATAGAGAAAAAGAAAGAGAAGTCTGCTTAGTGATACCCTGGAGCTTCTGGCTGAAGGGCAGTCTGCCCATGCGTGGGAAGCCCAACAATTCTCAGAGCTCACACAGAGCTGGGAACTATTGGAGTTTCCACTAGCCAGATTGGAGAGGCCTCAGTAAATATACCAGGTATTTGGAAGACAAGCAGAAAGACCACACCACAGAAGTACTGCTAAGCTTGCCCTAGACAAAAGACTACTGCAAAAGAACTTAACAAGAAAACTGGAAAGCATCAAACAGACCCACGAGGAACTTAAATGTCTGCTAGAACAAAGCTGTTAAAGGACTACAACGTCCTCCAGCACTCGAGAATGTAAAATTCACGATCTTGACCGACCAAACAAACAAGAAGCCTGCTTGGATTTTGATTGGGATTAAACTGAATTTATAGATCAATTTGGGGAGAACTGACAGTATGATGTTTGCTACAGATTTTTCACAGATGCCCTTTCTCAGGTTGAGGAAGTTTCCTTCTACTTCTAACTTTCTCAGAGTTTCTATCATGAATGGGTGTTGAATTTTTTTCAATGCTTTTTCTGTATACTTTGAGATGATCATATGGTACATGTCTTATATTCTGTTAATATGGTGAATTACATTGAGAGATTTTTTTTAGCACAGGCTCCACATGACTTGAATGAGACAGCAGAAAAGAGGTTGCCTTTAAAAAGTCAGATATCTGATCTCCCAAATGGCATGGACATATATCCAAGGGACCAGTCCTTAGCTTTATAAGCACTAAAATCTGGCTCTGTGAAAACACAGATTCTCATCTCACCCTTTCCCGATGGCAGATGTATAAATGAGAATGCTCAATTACTCACTTCCAATGAACAGAAACTGTAAACTGGACTAGTAATGATCAACTCTTTCCCTTCAACAGGCCTCCCTGGAGGTCCAATACGGATGAGACGGTGATTTGGTGAGCATGGCACCAGAACAAAGAGGCTCAGGTGGATGCTATATCCACACCTGCCAGTCCTGTGTCATAGCTGTGGTCACGGTTCAAGAAAACCTCTCTCCCAATAAAGCTGATGGACATGACCAGCATTTGCCTAACTAAACCCTAGTTTTATTATGCTCTTAAATCCCTCATGCTGTCCCATCCTTTCTTTCGATAAGTTAATAACAATGTCTTGATTGTAGTCTACCCATAGGTTGATCTCAGGCATTTATAATGATTTTTAAAAATCAAATTCTGTTTCAGTGGCTGACATTACTTTTTTTTTCCCATATAACTTTTTGTCAGCACCAGACTGAGATTCTTTTAAATCCTCTTTGTCTAGACTCTGAGACATGAATTCATTAAATAAACAGATGCCAAAATTTTTTTCTTACTCACCTTGGACTTCAGTTTCCTCTTACCAAGCTCTTATCACCACTGATGATTGATATTACAGAGCTGCTTTAAACCACCTCTGCTTTCTAGCTGCTGGCTAGCCTGACTTCCCTCAGGAAAGACCCATAACAGGCAGAATCGCCCCCAACAAATGAGGAGAGCATGATCTGTTGCATGAAAGAGGAAAGAGGCATGGCTTTGGATCCTGTAGAAGCCAGTTTGCTCTAGCCAGCAAAAAACTGCTCCTTATCCTGAGACTTTAACTCTGGCAACCAATTTTCCTAGTTAGGTTACTGGAAACAATAAGAGGAATTGGGCCACAGTGAATATGATCCAATGTAAATCCAGTGAAATTCCTAAAAAACCTTGGTAGTTCTGGTATATCAGTACTGACACAGAAAAGACAGTCCCTACCTAATGAATATTTTAACTTTTATCAACCTTAAAACTCTAATGAAAATGTTATCCAGCAATTTTTACTTCTTACAAGGATATGTACATTTTGAAAATTTTCAAGGCCATAATGGGTTTATCATAATCATGACATTTCATATATTCATAAAAACAATTTATCCAGTTTTAAAAATCTGAGACTCAAAGTCAAATTTCACAAAAACCAAATGCTTTTTTGCTTATTAGACTTTAATTATAATTTTCATAAAATGATTCATATTACGTTTTCTGAAAGAGGATCAGAAAAATCCACTCTTGTGGGCCACGCACAGTGGCTCATGCCTGTAATCCCAGCACTTTGGGAGGCTGAGGCGGGTGGATTACCTGGGGTCAGCAGTTCAAGACCAGCCTGGCCAACACGGTGAAACCCCATCTCTACTAAAAATACAAAAATTAGCCGGGTGTGGTGGCGTTCAGCTGTAATCTCAGCTACTACGGAGGCCGAGGCAGGAGAATCACTTGAACCTGGGAGGCGGGGGTTGCAGTGAGCCAAGATCGTGCCATTGCACTCCAGCCTGGGTGACAGAGAAAGACTCTGTCTCAAGAAAAAAAAAAAAGAAAAATCCATTATTGTATTTTGGTTTTTTTTGTTCTGTTTTTGTTTTTTGTGAGACAGAGTCTCACTGTTGCCCAGGTTGGAGTGCAGTGGCGCGATCTCGGTTCACCGCAAGCTCCACCTCACGGGCTCATACCATTCTCCTGCCTCAGCCTCCCAAGTAGCTGGGACTACAGGTACCCGCCACCACGCCCGGCTAGTTTTTTTTATTTTTTAGTAGAGACGGGGTTTCACCGTGTTAGCCAGGATGGTCTCGATCTCCTGACCTCGTGATCCGCCTGCCTCGGCCTCCCAAAGTGCTGGGATTACAGGCGTGAGCCACCGCGCCCAGCCTCCATTATTGTAAAGAACCAAGTCCTGACTGAAACAAAACAAAACCTTAAAATGTTAGAACTACTTAAAAACAAAACATTTGCTTAGTTTATTATATCTGTTATATTCATTTATATGAATGCATTTGTTTATATTACATGTTATTTGTTTATATATATATATATATATATATAAGTATTTTATTATTTCTCTTCATTTGTTTTTGAGACAGAGTCTCACTGTGTCACCCAGGCTGGAGTGCAGTGGTGCAATCTCAGTTCACTACAACCTCTGTCTCCCAGGTTCAAGTGATTTTCCTGCCTCAGCCTCCCAAGTAGCTGGGACTACAGGCGCCCACCACCATGCCCGGCTAACTTTTTTTGTATTTTTAATAGAGACGGGTTTTCACTATGTTGGCCAGGCTGGTCCTGAACTCCTGACCTTGTGATCTGCCCACCTTGGCCTCCCAAAATGCCAGGATTACAGGCGTGAGCCACCGCCCCCAGTCTAGTATTTTATTGTTTCATTATACTTACCAGATAACTTGATATCTGTAGAGTTAAACATAGTTTTCCTAAATATCAAAGGTCCTGATTTCTAAGATGAAAAACAAACACAGGAAGATCTTGTTAGAAAGTTTTTTCCGCAAGTGTTTTACCCCACAACATATAGAGTTCTAATCCTTGCGCTCCTCTCTCTGACAAGAGTATTTTTTTAATGTAAATCTGATCACATCACTAACTTGCTTAAAACCTTGTCATGATTCTACTTCCTGCAGTTACCCTGAGGATCAGGAGAGCTCCGGCCTCTAGCAGACTTAGGGCCAGTGACACATACGAGGTAAAAGATGCTGCCATTGCAGGATTAGTACTGCTCAGACATGACATGAACTGCCTGCATTTGCATGCTGCTCTCCTGGTGTCAATTTGAATGTACTTTTGATAAGGAACTGTCCCCCTCTCCCAGCTCCAAGTCGTTATGGTTTACCAGTGCAATTACAACAGACCAGAATTCATACTGTAGCCTACAGGATCCTGAATAATCAAGGCCCCACCCACCTCTCAACTTTCCAGTTCCTGAAAAGCATGATATTCTTTCCTGCCCTCAAGATTAGTGGTCAACCTGAAAAACTTACTTAAAAATCCTTCCTTTCACTCTTTGTTCATCTAGTTGGCTCCTTCTCACCCTTCAAAGCCCAGCTCAAAAGCCTGTTCTGCAGGAATTCTTCCACTGTGGCCCCTATCAGGCCAGGCCCTCCCTTATATAATCCCCAGCACCCTTTCTTCTTCACAACCTTTCCACAACTTAAATCAAATAATTGATTACTTGTTTAATGTCTTCTCTCCTCAAGAATAAAAATCCTGCAGTTAGAGACTATGTTAAATGTACAAGTGATTAGGAATTTTTTTTAAAAAAACACTGACAGGATAAGTGGTAACCCCTTCCCCCTGCCCAACACAGTTTCAACAACAACAATAAAATTCCCAACTTGCATCCCTCCTTTGAGCTCCACATCCAAATACCCAACTGCCTAAAGGACATGTACACTAGGGGATGTCCAACAGACAAGCCTGTTTTAAACCAGACACACTCCTCTCTGCTCACCAACTTTTCCTATGCCATCCACCTTGTTTGGAGGTGGTACCATCTACAGTCACCCAAGCCATGGCTCCTTCCAGTTCCCCACTTCCATCACCCAATCCCCAAGGCATGCCTACTTTATCTCACAAACACTTATCAAATTCAGTTCTTCCTCTCCATCTCTGTCACCACTGCCCCAATTTAGGTTCTCTGCATTTCCTGCCTAATTTCCACAATAGCTTAACTGGTACTTCTACCTCCAGATCTGATTCTATAATTCATCTTTAGATAGCAGCCATAGTAATTAGCATTATGTCTAAGATCTTTCAATGGCTCCCTCATTCACATCCTAAAGTAGCTACTGGGAGTCTGGAGGCCTAATCCAACCTACAAATAGGATTTATTGAGTCCTCAAGAGGCCTTTTTAAAACTTTTTAATTGATATAATAAAAATATGGACTCCAGTTTCACTTAAAAAAACAAGGAGCTGTGGCAATTCTGTGCCCACTCTGTTAAGAGTGTATGCATAGAGTAAGCTGAAGCCAAATGGCACTTGCCCTCTTCAGAATGGGCATGCAATCTGTAGTCCACAACATTCCTCACTACCCCCTCCAGTCCTGAACCTAGCTCACTGTACTCAATGACATGACTTGCCTTGGCCAACACACGTCCTTGAGTTTGAGGCTTCTGGCCTCAGGCTCAAGGCCAAGCTCAGGCATGGAAGGCTTGTGGTGACCTAAGTCCCCTCTAACAACCCTGCCAGAAACTTGATGTAGCAGAAACACCACTAATTTCCTGCACTGCTGCTGCACTGCTCCCCTCCTCTTCTTCATCAAGGTAGTACTTATTCATCTTTCAAGACTGAGACAGGTCTCTCCTCCAGGAAGCAGGGTTAGGTGACCCTCTTGGTGCTCCAGTAATAGCTCAAGTATACCACAGTGTATATGACTATCTACTCATAAATCTGTTATTCCTATTACTGTATGAGCATCTTGGGAGAAGGGGCTATGGCTAAAATTTATCTTTGCAACAGCAATGACCAGTCTAACATATGACACACAGTGGTGCTTCAATGATTTGCTCCCTTGTACACTCAAAAGAACCATTTCTTGGCCAGGTGTAGTGGCTCATGCCTGTAATCCCAATACTTTGGGAGGCTGAGGCAGGAGGATGGCTTGAGGTCAGGAGTTCAAGACCAGCCTTGACAATATAGTGAGACCCCCCCCCACTCCAACCTCTACAAAAAAATTAAAAATTAGTTGGGTGTGTGGCATGTGCCTACAAGCCCTTGCTACTCGGGAGGCTGAGGCTAGAGGACTGCTTGAGCCCAGGAGTTTGAGGCTGCAAGGAGCTATGACTGTGCCACTGCACTCCAGCCTAGGTAACAGAGCAAGACTCTGTCCCAAACATACAAACAAAAACAAAGAAACAAAATTTCTTGATAAATCTGCAGTACAAATGAAAGAAAGCCCCACTCCCCTTTCCTGTTTCTGACAACCTGAAATGAGGAAAATAATAAGTCCACTCGTGGGAAAGAAGTGCTTTTAGACTTCTAGTGGCCCAGGGTCGCACAGGAGTAAAATGAGCCCAAAGATCATGCAGCACTCAAGGAGCAAACTTCTATTCCTCATACAGGAAGAAGTACACTTGGCAAAGATCTTTGCAGGTATGTTCAAAGTACACTTGGCAAAGATCTATACAGATATGTTCAAGTAATCTAACAACACGCATGCGGCTGAGGCACTTCCAATATAGTTATATTGACTATTCACTATCGTCGCAGCAGGAAGCCATGAGAGTAGTTCACTGAGTTCTACTTTTTCCCGTTCAGGAAATTAAATAATGGAGATGTGCAGACTATATAACTGGCACACAAATTAGGTCACCAACCCAGAAGAATCCTGGAGGAAATGGCCGCAATAGGTCTTAATATACCTATGAAATATACACGCTGGGTATATTTCTGGGTATAAGAAATATACCCAGCGCGTTCCTCCGAGTAGCTTTGCTGTTGTGGGAAGTATTTGTAGTCTTTGAAACTACTTTCTTTTTCTGGTTAAGGAAATCAAAATATAAGTCCATGCATGTGGAAAATACTCATCCCAAACAGTGCTGGATTAGTCATCTGACCCCAGAGAAGCCGGAGATAATGCCTCTTCCAGACTTCCTGTCTCTCTTTTGCAAGACTTTCCATAATTCTGCCCCTGTATCTCTCCCACATCATCTCCTCTAATTACTAGATGCCAAGTTTTCTAATAGCCTGCCTTGGAAAGAAGAGTTTCCACCCACTCATGCCTCCAGATTCGCCTTTCGAGCACTCCCTAATAACTAGTCCCGCCCCACCTACACACACACACACACACCCGGAACTGTGATAGGAACTGTAGAGAAATTCAGGAACTCAAGAAGAGAGAAAGAGAGAGAGGGTGACTACTGCACGTTTCCTCCTCATTTTTTTTTTTTTTTTTTTATAAAGGAAGCGGCAGACGCGCTTTCTAAGTTTATGCAGAAACTGAAGCGCTGGCAAGTCCTCCCTGCGGCCTCAGGGGTGTGGACCACTGTGGCTGCATCCGGACAGGAAGAGTCGAATCCCAAAGATGCTGCTAGATGTGCAGAGATTCCTGATCCAGCCAAAACATATCAGAGCAAAATGAGGGCCACGGCGTCGGGAATGGTGACCTTCAGTAACAGTCCGAGCGCTCGGACCGGAGGGCCGTCCCCTGCGCAATCCTGACGGCTCTTCCCTGCAGCCTAGGTCGGGCCGGAGGAGGGGCCGCTCCCGGCTCCCCGCTCGTAACAGACAAAAAGCTCCGGGAGGGTATCAGGGGACCCGGTGCTGACCCGGCAGAGGCCAGGTGAACAAGCCCAGGGTCCAGCGAGGCCCCGTGACAGCCCTGAGGGCCCGAGACGTGCCACGCCTCGGTCCCGACACTCCACTTACGTCGCTGACTGTCTCTAACCAGAGCCCGAGCTCAGGGACCGCGCGCACAGCCGCCGGGGCCCAGCACAGAAGGCAGAGGGCGACGCGCAGCAGCGGGGCCCGGGCGGGAAGGCAGCGGAGGCGGCGGCACGGCAGGGGCCCCGCTACGGCGCGGCAGGCGGCGACCATCTTGACCCGGAAGCTGCACCTGGCGCTCCGACACGCCTGCCACACCCGCACCTGGTGCAGCACCGCCCCAGGCAGGCGGGTCCGAATCCGGGACGCGGGGCTTGGACTCGGGTGTGGAGGAGGGGCTTGGGCTTGGGCTTGGGCCTGGGCGGAGAGGCGCGGTGCAGTTCTGGCAAACCGGGCCAGGACCGGGAGGGCTTAGGGCTCTGAGCCGGGCCCAAGCGTGCAGCTGAGGGAAGCCTGGAAGGCAGAGATAGGAGCCAGGACGTGGAGTTGGCGCCGAGACGTGGAGGCGGGGCTCAGGGCCTGGCGTGAGCGTGAAGATGGAGGAGGAGCCAGAGCGTGGAAGGGAGGGCTGGCAGCCTGAGCGCGGAGGCGGGGCCGGGTAGGGAGGTGCCTCCGGAGTGTGGAGACAAGGCGGGGCTCGGGATGGTGGGGGCGGGGCAGGGTGGAGGCAGGAGGGGAGGCTCGGGACCAGGTGGAGCGACGAGACAGAGCGGGGATGTAGGCGGGGCTCGGGAGTGTGAAGGCGGGGTGGGAGGCAGGGCTCGGGAGAGTGGAAAGCGGGGCGCGGTGGGAGGTGGGGCTCGGGGCCAGGCTGGGTGTGGGAGACAGGGCGGGGTTGGAGGCGGGCTCCGGCCTGGGGAGGCGGGGCGGGGCTCGGTACCAGGCCGGAGTGCTGAGACAGGGTGCCGCAGGAAGGAAGAGCTTGGGGCCAGGCCGAGCGTGGAGGCGGGGCCGTGTGGAGGCGTGGCGTGGGACAAGGCCGGAATTTGGAGGCAAGACCGGGCGGGGAGGCGGAGCCTGAGCATAAAAGCCGGGCTGGTCAAGGAGATGGGGTCGGAGTGGGGAGGTGGAGTTGAGGACCAGGCGGTAGTGTGGAGACGGGGCCGGACGAGGAGAAGGGCTTGGGGTTAGGCCGTAGTGGGGAGGCCAGGTTGGGCGAGGAAGCAGGGCTTGGAGTAAGCCCTAGTTCGGAGACTGCACTGGGCGGGGAGGCGTGTCCTAAATGTGGAGGCGTGGCCTGAGTGAGGAGACGGGGGCTTCAATGGGGAGACGGGACCTGTCTGGTAGATGAGGCAGGGTGGGGAGGCGGGGCTGGGTTGGGGAGGTGGAGCCGGAATGGGGAGGCGGGGCTCGCCACCAGCGAGTGCAAGTGTCAAGGTCCTGAACTCGAATGCCTAGTAAGTGCTAAGGTTGGAGTGCAGTCTAGAGTTCTTTTGCCCGGGGTGTCTCCATTTCTTGCATTCTCTACACTTGCCCCTGCCTCGACCCTCTCAGCTCTATGGAAACCGTTCTTTAAATTTAGGGAATGTGCCAGGAAAGTGCTTCGAGGCCAAGGCCGGTTGAACACAAGGCATTGTGTTGTGAAGGTTAACGTTAATAGGACAGTTAATACTTTTCAGAACAAATAGTTACCTGACTGCTTAAAGCTCGGAGGGGTCAGGGCTTGGATCCGTCTTATTGTGTACCTTGCCTTGCATTTTCGACTGTAAGCTGAATACATGTTTTGCTGTCAAAGAGAATTAGTTCATTCATTATCAAATGTAAATAATATCCAGCAGGGGAATAGAATCCTGTGCTAATATCGTTATTAACGTAGAATAAGATCGATTTATAGTCAAAAGGGCT
>NC_044989.1:91305785-91363653 GCF_008728515.1 Papio anubis
CTGTAAAAATTCTTTAGACATGGTCGAGCGCGGTGGCTCACGCCTGTAATCCCAGCACTTTGGGAGGCCGAGGCGGGTGGATCACCTGAGGTCAGGAGTTCGAGACCAGCCTGACCAACATGGAGAAACCCCGTCTCTACTAAAAATACAAAATTAGCTGGGCATGGTGGCACATGCCTATAATCCCAGCTACTAGGGAGGCTGAGGCAGGAGAATTGCTTGAACCTGGGAGGCGGAGGTTGCGGTGAGCCGAGATCGTGCCATTGCACTCCAGCCTGGGCAACAAGAGTGAAACTCTGTCTCAAAAAAAAAAAAAAAAAAAAATTCTTTAGACAATTGGTGAAATGTGAACAAGGACATTAAATAAGAAAATGGTATTGTCAATGTGAATTTCCCGAATGTGAAAACAGCACCGTTATCACACTAAGAGAATGTCTCTTTTTCTAGAGAAAAGCACACTAAAGTATTTAAAGGTAAATGGGCACCACATCTGAACTTACTCTTCGGTGGTTACAAAAAACTTTTTATATATTATATATATAAGGTTTATATATGTATAACATGTATATTATCTATCTATGAAGATAATCTAATAAAACTAATTTGAATGAAGAGTATGCAGGAGTTCTTTGTATTCTTCTTGCAACTTTTCTTTGAGTCTGAAATCATTTCTAAAGAAAAATTTCCAAAACTAAGAAAGAAGGAGGTAATCACTCTGTGGTTCTCCCTGTATATATGTTAAGAAAATTTGTATGCCTTTCTAAGAAGGAGGAGGAGGAGGAAGGAAGAAAGAAGGGAGTATCTCACACCTCTCACATCCCATACAGGGATCCAACTTGGTGTCCTCCACAGCAGATGGAAAATTTATGATTACTTGGTAAAAATAGATTGATAGTTGACTGATTGCCAGAGTGCTTTTACTCCTTCTCTTTTGAGTCTTACGGGATTTAGGTTAAAAAAAAAAAAAAAAAAAAAAAAAAAAAAGCTCCCATATAATTTTTAATTTAAAACATTAAATTCTGGGGCAAACAAAAATTGCCCAAAGAAAAAATTTGTCAATAGTTGACTGTAAGCTAGAACTGAAAGACCCCCATCAATAGACCAGTCCTTCCTCTAGGGGAGTTGATTGCAGATGCTATAGAACTGAGTCACAGTTCAGAGGTTGCTGTGCGGGGAAATGAAAAGGCATTTGAGAACATGAAGTGTCATAAGATCCTGAGTTCAGTGTTATTAAGGAGAGACTTTGGGTATGGCTAACACCAAAAATGAATAGATGCTATTTTTGCATAAAAAGCTGTACATTGGATTTATTGCTTTTACTTAAAATATTGGATTGTATGAGAAATATTGAGAGAGTATCATATAAAGCTCCTTTTCCACATACTTCCATTTGCCTTCATTTAACTTTCTCTTCCCTAAATCAAAACTAATTTTAGTTTCGAGTTGAGGCTTACGGGTATGTAAATGTAAAGGTTGTTTTTCTGATAGTTCCTCTTCATGTGCAACTTATATATCACATACATATTAATACTTTTTCTATTTGGTCAAATTCGTGTTTACTAATACTTCCTACAGAACATTTGTTATATAACCATCAAAATTCAAGAGCACTAAGAAATGGATAGAATTGGCCGGGCGCAGTGGCTCACGCCTGTAATCCCAGCACTTTGGGAGGCCGAGACGGGCGGATCACGAAGTCGGGAGATCGAGACCACCCTGGCTAACACGGTGAAACCCCGCTCAACTAAAAAATATATATATACAAAAAAATTAGCCGGGCGCGGTGGTGGGTGCCTGTAGTCCCAGCTACTCGGGAGGCTGCGGCAGGAGAATGGCGTGAACCCGGGGAGGCGGAGCTTGTAGTGAGTGGAGATCACGCCACTGCACTCCAGCCTGGGCGACAGAGCGAGACTCCGAGACTCCGTCTCAAAAAAAAAAAAAAAAAAAGAAAAAGAAATGGATAGAATTGTTTCCACAGCAGTGGCCAATTTTCACCAGTAGGTGACACTAGCAGATTGATGATATTTTATATAAAAGTGTCTTTCCTAAAGGTCTTTTAAATCTAGTCTAGTTTTCAGTTTCTAACTTTAATTGGTGACACTGTATTTCTAATCTATTTATTTTCAAATTAATAAACTTTATTTTTGAAGCAGTTTTAGGTTCACAGCAAAATTGTGTGAAAAAGTACAGACAGTACCCATATACTCCCTGTCCCCCTGCAACCTCTCCCCACTGTCAACATCGAACATCACAGTGAGTAGCCCTCATTTAAGCCATAAAAACTTTATTTGGAAGACACTATGTGCCTGAGTGCTAGATATTGCACAGATAGCTAGTAATGCAGGCAGCAGGGATTTTTTACATTATTAAGGAGCAATTTTATTTGTTATTTAGTTTTTTGTTTTTTTTTTTTTTGTATTTGACTGTAACCAAGTTTCCAAGGAAGATTAGAACTCATGGCATTTAGTTAAGCAAATCAAGCAGCGTTTGGTATCTCCTACATCTGAGGAACTGCCTAGATAAGAAGATCCATAAAATGTAGTCCTTGCCGTCACCGGAGGGGATGTGCATGTAAACAGCACAGTGGGCAAGTCCTTAAGTGTGGATATGAGGAGTGCTTTTGGGGAAATGTGGTTCCTTTTTTCAAAAAAGTACTTACCTTTTAGAGGTTGCCTTCATTTGGATTTTCCTAAAAGTCGATCCTGAAACAAGGGCTTGAGTGACAGTAGCTGATTTGGGAGGTAGAGTAAATGCCAGTAGAGGAGTATTACGGGCTACCCCTGTCCCCTCCACCTCCCAAGTTCATATGTTGGAGTCCTAACCTCCAGTACCTCTAAATGTGTATTTAGAGATAAGGCCTTTAAAGAGGTAATTACGGTAATATGAGGTCATTAGGGTAGGCCCTAATCCAATGAGACTGGCATCCTTACAAGAAGAGGAGATTAGGACACAGAAATATGCAGAGGGGAGGGCCATGTGAAGATACAGGGAGAAAACAGCCATCTACAAGCCCGGGGGAGAGGAAACCAACCCTTATGACACCTTCATCTAGGAATTCTGGCCTCCAAAACTGTGAGAAAATACATTTCTATTGCCTAAAGCAACCTATCTTCTGGTACTTTGTTTTGGCAGCACTAGCTAACGAATCCAAGGAAAGAGCAAATGTGACAGAGAAAGGAATGCAGACATAAAGGGGACATTATCAAGTCAGCTAGCACTGTGGGCGAATGGAATGCAACCCCACAGAGAAACTTAGGGAAAGGTGTGAGACAAATGCCAGAGTTATCTCACACAAGGGTGAGGGAGGTGGCATGTGGAGGGCTGTACCGGGGAGAGCACCAATCACACTGGCGGTTCCAGCCCACCATCCTCAGGGCAAGGGTGGCTTTTCTGAGCTTTAAGGAAAGCCTTCGAGCAAAGAGATGCAGATCATGACAGCTAGAAGTCAGCTCAGGCACACTGAAATGAAAACGCAGGATAGACACAGGTGGAGCACTGACAGGGACCCCTACAGAAACTCACCCTGAAATATTTACGGATGAGCTTACATGATGTCTGGGATTTCCTTCAAAATGCAAGAGAGAGGCTGGGCGCAGTGGTTCATGCCTGTTATCCCAGCACTTTGGGAGACCGAGGCAGGCAGATCACTTGAGGCCAGGAGTTCAAGACCAGCCTGGCCAATATGGAGAAACCCCGTCTCTACTAAAAATACAAACATTAGCCAGGTGTGATGGCAAGTGCTTGTAATCCCAGCTACTCGAGAGGCTTAGGCAGGAGAATTGCTTGAACCTGGGAGGTGGAGGTTGCAGTGAGCCAAGATTGTGCCACTGCACTCCAGCCTGGGTGACAGAGTGAGACTCTGTCTCAAAGTAAATAAATTAGTTAATAATAAATGAATAAATAAAAAAGCAAGAGGGAGATAAGTGAGTGGGAGAACAGATAAAACAAGATTGGCCCAGATTTGATCATTTTTTAAAGCCTAGAGATGAAGACATAGGCAGTCACACAACTATTGTGCACACTTATATAAGCTTGAAGTTTTCCCCAGTAAGACATTTGTTAACAAGTACATTCAAGACTTCTGCTAGATGTAATAATAGGGACCAAATTTACCCTCCTGCCTAAAACGACAACACAAAACCAGACCAAATAGACGAAATGACAGTTCTCAAGACACCAGATACCAGGCAATGAAAAACAGTTACCCCTAAGTGAAGGAAAAAAAAGAAAGTTGAGTCCTATGATTACCTCAACTTACTGACTTGAGAGAATGTTCAGACCACAGCATGTGGGGGAATAACTCTAGCAGAGCCAGGCAGATTCCCTGAGTTGAGAAGACAAAGCTGGGAGTTCAGTGTGAGCAAAGCAGCAGTGGTTTGCAGGACAATATATATGGAGAGGCGAGAGTGGTACAGAGAGAGTTCCTGAGATCTGCAAAAGGTCCCCTTTAAATCTTCAGCAGAGAAATTATCAGCCATTGTATGTGAAGAAACTACATGAAGTAGAGGAAAGAGTGGAGAAGAAGAAGAACAGGAAGAAGAAGGAGAAGGAGAAGGAGAAAGAGAAGGAGGAGAAGGAGAAGGAGAAGGAGAAGAAGAAGGAGAAGAAGAAGAAGAAGAAGAAGGAGGAGGTAGCTTGCTAATTCAAAAATCTTAAAGTATAGGGCTGTTCTGTTAAAAAATAATAATAATAATAATAATAATTTAACATTAATGACTGAAAATTCTCTTAACCCAGCAGATTTCCTAACAGGGGATTTAAATATTAATTACCATACAAAGGTCCGGCCAGACCTAGGAGGATCTCCCTTCAGGCCAGGACAATAGATGGTTCCTCCTGGGGTATGGAGGAAAAAAAAACAAAAACACAATGGGTATTCAGTAATTGATAGGGAGACTCTTGTGGAAACAGAGTTAGGAAAATTGCCTAATAATTGGTCTGCTCAAACTTGCACTGTTTGCACTCAGCCAAGACTTAAAGTACTTACAGAATTTAAAAAACTCTATCTCAATCCTGACTCAAAAGGTTACCTTACACCCTCTGAAACGAATTTGCATAAGAACTATTGTTCATAGGAATGCATCTTGATGGGGCTGCTGGGTTGTTATGAAATACTCAGGAACTGGCCGGGCGCGGTGGCTCAAGCCTGTAATCCCAGCACTTTGGGAGGCCGAGACGGGCGGATCACGAGGTCAGGAGATCGAGACCATCCTGGCTAACACGGTGAAACCCTGTCTCTACTAAAAAATACCAAAAAAAATCACCTGGGCGAGGTGGTGGGCACCTGTAGTCCCAGCTACTTAGGAGGCTGAGGCAGGAGAATGGCCTGAACCCAGGAGGCGGAGCTTGCAGTGAGCTGAGATCCGGCCACTGCACTCCAGCCTGGGCGACAGAGCAAGACTCCATCTCAAAAAAAAAAAAAAAAAAGAAATACTCAGGAACCCAGTCCAGCTTTAGGACTCACCCCTGAGCACAAAGACAATGTTGGGCACGCTGGTAAAGGACCACTAGAATCCAACAGCCTGGACCCCCTTCTTTGTGGTCAAGAAAGGCAGGAAAACAGGTGCAGGACTACTACATTGGTGAGTGTAACTAATCTGATAAGCAGAAGTCCATAGGTGATTACGCACCCTGGAAAAGAATAAGCATTAGGACCATAGAGGATGCTCTAGGACTAATGCTTATCGGAAAATGAGTGGGGGTGCTGGCATCCCTATGTGTTTTTTTGTTTTGTTTTGTTTTGTTTTGTTTTTCAGATGGGAAACATTCCCCACAAGGCAAAAACACCCGTAAGATGTATTCTGGAGAATTCAGCCCAGTCAGAGTATATGTACCTGTTTCCCTCAGACGTGAAGCAAATTAAAATAGACATAGGTAAATGATCGGATAACCCTGATGGCTATATTGATGTTTTACAAGGGTTAGGACAATCCTTTGATCTGACATGGAGAGATATAATGTTACTGCTAGATCAGACACTAACCCCACGAGAGAAATGCCACCATAAGTGCCGCCCAAAAGTTTAGCGATCTCTGGTATCTCAGTCAGGTCAATGATAGGATGACAACAGAGGAAAGAGAACAATTCCACACAGGCCAGCAGGCAATTCCCAGTGTAGACCCTCATTGGGACACAGAATCAGAACATGGAGATTGGTGCCACAGATATTTACTAACTTGAGTGCTAGAAGGACTAAGGAAAACTAGGAAGAAGCCTATGAAGTATTCAATGATGTCCACTATAACACAGGCAAAGGAAGAAAATCCTACTGCCTTTCTGGAGAGACTAAGGGAGGCATTGAGTAAGCATACTTCTCTGTCACCTGACTCTATTGAAGGCCAACAAATCTTAAAGGATAAGTTTATCACTCAGTCAGCTGCAGACATTAGAAAAAAAAACTTCAAAAGTCCGCCTTAGGCCCAGATCGAAACTTAGAAACCCTATTGAAGTTGGCAACCTTGGTTTTTTATAATAGAGATCAGGAGGAGCAGGCAGAACAGGACAAATGAGATAGGAAAAAGGCCACCACTTTAGTCATGGCCTCAGGCAAGCGGACTTTGGAGGCTCTGGAACACGGAAAGGCTGGGAAAAGCGAGTGCCTAATAGGGCTTGCTTCCAGTGCGATCTACAAGGACACTTGAAAAAAGATCGTCTGAATGGAAATAAGCCACCCCCTCATCCATGCCCCTTATGTCAAGGGAATCATGGAAGGACCAGTGCCCCAGGGGACTAAGGTCCTCTGAGTCAGAAGCCACTAACCAGATGATCCAGCAGCAGGACTGAGGGTGCCCGGGGCAAGCACCAGCCCATGCCATCACCCTCACAGAGCCCCGGGTATGTTTGACCATTGACGGTCAGGAGGTTAACTGTCTCCTGGACACTGGCGTGGCCTTCTCAGTCTTACTGCCCTGTCCTAGACAACTGTCCTCCAGATCTGTCACTATCTGAGGGGTCCTAGGACATGCAGTCACTAGATACTTCTCCCAGCTGCTAAGCTGCGACTGGGGACCTTTACTTTTTTCACATGGCTTTCTAATTATGCCTGAAAGCCCCACTCCTTTGTTAGGGAGAGACATCCTAGCAAAAGCAAGGGCCATTATACAGTAGAATTAGGAGAAGGAGAAAGGGTAAATATATATACAGACTTTAAGTATGCTTACCTAGTCCTCCATGCCCACGCAGCAATATGGAGAGAAAGGAAATTCCTAACTTCTGCGGGAACACCAATCAAACATCAGGAAGGCATTAGGAGATTATTATTGGCTGTGCTGAAACCTGAAGAGGTGGCAGTCTTACACTGTCGGGGTCATCAGAAAGGAAAGGAAAGGGAAATAGAAGGGAACCGCCAAGTGGATATTGAAGCCAAAAGAGCCACAAGGCGAGACCCTCCATTAGAAATGCTTCTAGAAGGACCCCTAGTATGGGGTAATCCCCTCTGGGAAACCAAGCCCCACTACTCAGCAGGAGAAATAGATGGTTTTCTTTTTTTTTCTTTTTTTTGAGGTGGAGTCTCGCTCTGTCGCCCAGGCTGGAGTGCCGTGGCGCGATCTCTGCTCACTGCAAGCTCCGCCTCCCGGGTTCACGCCATTCTCCTGCCTCAGCCTCCCGAGTAGCTGGGACTACAGGTGCCCGCCACCACGCCCGGCTAATTTTCGGTATTTTTAGTAGAGACAGGGTTTCACCGTGTTAGCCAGGATGGTCTTGATCTCCTGACCTCGTGATCTGCCCGCCTCGGCCTCCCAAAGTGCCGGGACCACGCCCGGCCGTAGATGGTTTTCACTCATGTCTGTGAGAAGAGACCACCAAACAGGCTTTGTGTGAGCAACAAGGCTGTTTATTTCACCTGGGTGCAGGCGGGCTGAGTCCAAAAAGAGAGTCAGCAAAGGGAGATGGAGTGGGGTCATTTTTTAAGATTTGGATAGGTAAAGGAAAATTACAGTCAAAGGGGGGTTGTTCTCTGGCAGACAGGGGTTGGGGGTCACAAGGAGCTCAGTGGGGGAGCTTTTGAGCCAGGATGAGCCAGGAGAAGGAATTTCACAAGGTAATGTCATGAGTTAAGGCAGGGACTGGCCATTTTCACTTCTTTTGTGGTGGAATGTCATCAGTTAAAGCAGGAACAGACCATTTTCACTTCTTTTGTGATTCTTCACTTGCTTCAGGCCATCTGGATATATACGTGCAGGTCACAGGGGATATGATGGCTTAGCTTGGGCTCAAAGGCCTGACAATGGGGAACCTCACGAGGACACAGTTTCCTCCCCTCAGAATGGCCAGCCAGCAAAGAAGGAAAAATACTTTTGCCTGCAGCTAACCAGTGAAAATTACTTAAAACTCTTCACCAAACCTTTCACTTAGGCATTGATAGCACCCATCAGATGGCTGAACCATTATTTACTGTACCAGGCCTTTTCAAAACTAGCAAGCAGATAGTCAGGGCCTGTGAAGTGTGCCAAAGAAATAATCCCCTGCACTGCAGGCCATACATTTCAATCCCTGTATCTTTAACCTCCTCGTTAAGTTTGCCTCTTCCAGAATCGAAGCAGTAAAATTACAAATGGTTCTTCAAATGCATCCCCAGATGCAGTCCATGACTAAGATCTACCGTGGACCCCTGGACTGGCCTGCTAGCCCATGCTCTGATGTTGATGACATCGAAGGCACCCCTCCTGAGGAAATCTCAACCGCACGACCCCTACTATGCCCCAATTCAGCAGGAAGCAGTTAGAGCGGTCATCAGCCAGCCTCCCCAGCAGCGCTTGGATTTTCCTGTTGAGAGGGGGTACTGAGAGACAGGAATAGCTGGATTTCCTAGGCCGACTAAGAATCCCTAAGCCTAGCTGGGAAGGTGACCACATCCATCTTTAAACACAGGGCTTGCAACTTAGCTCACACCTGACCAATCAGGTAGTAAAGACAGCTCACTAAAATGCTAATCAGGCAAAAACAGGAGGTACAGAAGTAGTCAATCATCTATCGCCTGAGAGCAGAGGGGGAGGGACAATGATTGGGATATAAACCCAGGCATTCGAGCTGGCAACAGCAACCCCCTTTGCATCCCCTCCCATTTTGTGGGAGCTCTGTTTTCACTCTATTAAATCTTGCAACTGCAAAAAAAAAAAAAAAAAAAAAAAAAAAGCATTGACATAAAAAAATTCTTTCAACCTGCAATTCTATACCCAGCAGAAATATCTTTCTTTCTAAAGCAGATAGTGATGTCAACAAAATGGCAGACTAGAAAAATCGAAGGTTTGTTCTTCACTTCAGAACATTGAAAAAACCAGCAGGAACTGTCTGAACAAACTTTTTTGGTGCTCTGGAAAACAACCCAATGTTAACAGCAACCAAGCAAATGCCCAATCAAGAAAAAGACATCTTGACTGGACATGGTGGCTCATGCGTGTAATCCTAGCACTTTGGGAGGCCAAGATGGGAGGATCACTTGAGGCCAGGAGTTCAAGATAAGCCTGGTCAACATAGTGACACCCTATCTCATTTAAAAAGGAAAAGAAAAGAAAAAGACATCTTTGAAGTGGTTGAAAAGTTTCGTAGTGATTTTATCTTTGCCCAGCATGACTCCACCCCCACCCACTGCTGCAGTGGCCATCTCAGTCTTGAAACTGCAGAAGCTGGATTCCCAGTTATCTCTCTCAAAGCAGAGGGGACAGAGCAAACTTTATTTACAAATTTTTGTTTGAGGTGGAGTCTCGCTCTGTCGCCCAGGCTGGAGTGCAGTGGCATGATCTCGGCTCGCTGCAAGCTATGCCTCCCAGGTTCATGCCATTCTTCTGCCTCAGCCTCCCAAGTAGCTGGGACTACAGGCTCCTGCCACCACGCCCGGCTAATTTTTTGTATTTTTAGTAGAGACAGGGTTTCACTGTGTTAGCCGGGATGGTCTCGATCTCCTGACTTCGTGATCGATATCCTTCAGATATCCTGTAGAGAGGTTAGAACAGGTGTACATAATGAACACAAGGTGCTTCTTTCTGTTTTCCCTAACTTGGAACTCAGGAAGAAAAATGGTGGGTTTCACTCATAAAAACTGCAAGGTGACTACAGACCCATGGATGCCTAAGGCAAGAGATTATGGGTAGAGACATACGAAAGACCATCAAAGGCCTAAAGGAGAATCTGGGGTGAGATTTATTTTGGAACTTAGGACATGCAAAAGCAGCAATATTTACCAAGGAATTTAGAAAGCCACATACACACCCAGGCAAAATCCATGCTTAGAAAAGACTTGAGAAGATACTAAGCATTCACTTAAGGCTGACCCTAGGCTCAGGGTGAGCCTTGCTAAGTGCTGAAGGTGCGTCCCAGCATAGAGCTAACTTACAAAGATTGCGAGAGGTGGTTGATTTTTGGTTTTGTTGTTTATTTTATTTTATTTATTTATTTTTTTTTTGAGACGGAGTCTCGCTGTGTCTCCCAGGCTGGAGTGCAGTGGCATGATCTCAGCTCACTGCAAGCTCCGCCTCCCGGGTTCACGCCATTCTCCCACCTCAGCCTCCCAAGTAGCTGGGACTACAGGCGCCCGCTACCACGCCCGGCTAGTTTTTTGTATTTTTAGTAGAGACGGGGTTTCACCATGTTAGCCAGGATAGTCTTGATCTCCTGACCTCGTGATCCACCCACCTCGGCCTCCCAAAGTGCTGGGATTACAGGCTTGAGCCACCGCGCCCGGCCTGGTTGTTTATTTTGAGTTTTATTTGTTCATTTCAGCTCCAAGCATTAAATGAACTCTGTCAAAACACAAAAATTTAGGTTTGTGAGAATTTTTATTATGAATGAATGCTGATTTTTACAGATATTTTTTCTGTATCTACTGAGATAATCATGTGAGTTCTTCTCCCCTTTATGCTATTTGTTTGGTGTGATTCATTATTTTTTACAATGACTTAATTAAGATATAATTCACATAAAATTCACTCTTTTTTATTTGTGGTAAAATATACACAACATAACATTTATCATCTTAGCGATTTTTAAGTGTACAGTTTTATAGCATTAAGGAAGTTCACATTGTTGTGCAACTATAACCACTATTCATCTCCAGAACTTTTTCATCTTCCCCAGCTAAAAGTCTATACTCAATAAACATTAACTCCGCATTCCTTCCTCTCCACAGCCCCTGGCAGTCACCATTCTATAAATCTAATTACTCTGTGAACCTCATATATGTGGAATCATGCAATATTTACTCTTTCCTGACTGGCTTCTTTCACTTAGCATACTATCTTCAAGGTTCATCCATGTTGTAGCATGTGTCAGAATTTCCTTCCTCTTCAAGGCTGAATAATATTCCATTGTACATATATACCACATTTTGTTTTATCCATTCATCTGTTGGATGAATGTTTTATCCATTTCTATCTTTTGGCTATTGTGAATAGTGCTGCTATGAACATTTACGTACAAGTTTTTGTTTGAAGACATGCTTCAATTCTTTTGGCTATATAACTAACAGTGGAATTGCTGGGTCATATGGTAATTCTATGTTTAACTTTTTGAGGAACTGCCAAACTGTTTTGCAAAGCAGCTGTACCATTTTACATTCCCATGAGCTGCCTTAATAAAATAGCATAGACTAGGTGGTGTAAACAACAGAAATGCAGTTCTGGAAACTGAAAGTCTAAGATCAAGGTGCCAGCAAGGTTGGTGTCTGGTGAGGGTTCTCTCCTTGGATTGCAGATGGCCACCTTCTCAATGTGTGCTCTCATGACCTATTCTTTGTGCATGCATGCAGAAAGAATGCAATTGAGCTCTTTGGTGTTTCTTCTTATTAAGGACACTAATCCTATCAGATTGGAGCCTCACCCTTATGACCTTATTTAACCTTATTTGTTTAGAGGTCCCATCTAATACAAATACAGCTGGGGTTCAGAGCTTCAACATGTAAATTTTGGAATTTAGCATAATTGGAATAATTATTCTAATTATAATTTGGAATAAACATTCAGTTCCTAATTCAGCCATGAATGAGGGTTCCAATTATTCTACCTCCTTTCCAACCCTTGTTGTTGCCTGCCTTTTAGATTATATCCATCCTAGTGGGTGTGAAGTGGTATCTTGTGGTTATAATTTGAATTTCCTTAATGACTAATGATGTTGAGCATCTTTTCATGTGCTTATTGGCAACTTATAAACCTTCTTAGGAGAAACATATATTTGAATCTTTTGCCTATTTTTAAATTGGGTTATTTGTCCTTTCATTGTTGAGCTGCAAGTGTTCTTTATATATTCAGAAGATACATATCTTTTTATCTAGCGTGACAATCTCTGTCTTTTGACTGGAATGATTAATCCATTTACTCATTACTGCATTATTTACTCCTGGATAAACAAGAAACTTCCTGAACTTGGACTATATTCTGCAAGCCATGGAAAGATCCATAAGCAAAATGTGGAAATCATACTGGCTCAAGATGTTTAAGCACAACATCTAACCAATCAATTGGCTTAGTACTAAGCTATGTTGATCCAGGGGTGCCTTGTTGAAAGTCAGGCTTAAACATTTAAAAAAGTATAATTTTTAAAAAGCAACTAAGCAGAGACATTAGTGTTGAAACACTACAGGAGAAACACAATCTATAGAATTAATTGAGGCAAATTGCTAAACAAACAACAAAAGTAACCACCTCTGGGAGAGGGGTACTTTAGATTCCAGAGTTTCTGAAATCTATGATCTGAAATATCCAGTTTCAATAAAAACATACAAAATATACAAGTAAACAAGAAAGTTATCTCATATGGAGGAAAAAAAGCCAATAAACTGTCCCTGGCAAGGCCTAGATATTGAACTTAGCAGATAAATACAGTAACGTGCTGCGTAGCAAGGTTTTGGCCAAAGTCAAACCACATATCCAACCGTGTTCTGATAAGATTGTAACACAGTATTTTTACTGTAATTTTTCTATGTTTAGGTATATAAATACTTGCCATTGTGTTACAATTGTCTGTAGTATTCAGTAGAGTAACATGCTGTACAGGTTTGTATAGGAGCAATAGGCTCAAGTGTGTAGCCCAAGTGTGTAGTCGGCTATGCCATCTAGGTTTGTGTAAGTACAGTCTACGATGTTCTCACAATGATGGAATTGCCTAACAATGCATTTCTTAGAATGTATACCTATTGTTAAGTGACACATGACTGTACTTCATTATAGAAAAGCATCTATTTGTAGGCCGGGTGTGGTGGCTCATGCCTGTAATCCCAGCAGTTTGGGAAGCTGAGGCAGGCGGATCACCTAGGGTTGGGAGTTCGAGACCAGCCTGACCAACATGGAGAAACCCCAGCCTCACTAAAAATACAAAATTAGGTAGGCATGGTGGCACATGCCTGTAATCCCAGCTATTCAGGAGGCTGAAGCAGGAGAATTGCTTGAACCTGGGAGGTGGAGGTTGTGGTGAGCTGAGATTGCACCACTGCACTCCAGCCTGGGCAACAAGAGCGAAACTCTGTCTCAAAAAAAAAAAAAAAAGAAAAAAGAAAAGCATCTATTTGTAAATATGTTCAGAAAACTAAAGAACACCATGTTGTATATTTTTGGATTTAAAATTAAACAGAGAATATCAATTAAGAGATAGAAGTGATTAAAATAACTGAATGGAATTTCTGGAGTTGAAAAAGTACAATAACTGAAATGAAAAACTCACTAGAGGGCCTCAACAGTAGCTGAGAGAAGAATAATTAGCAAACTTGAAGATAGATCATTAGAGAGAATCTAATATGAAGTATGGATGAAAAAATTGGCAAATTACACATTTTTGTGATGAGAAACTATGTTTGTTACAACAAGCCATTAGTACTTGTGGAGTTAAATCAGCAGCCTGCATCCCCTTGAACTGCTCAGACTGTGGTATAAAGGGATTTTGATTTTTAAGCCCCAGCTGATGGCCCTTTAATTTTAAGTCACGTGGGGCAGGGCCTTGGAGCTTGCTTCCAGGAAAGGCATTCTGTCCCTTTTCTGGAAATTTCTTGTAAAGTCTCTAAATAGCATCTGCAGGTGTGGCTGCTCTGCTTCACTATGGACTTCAATGCAATAAGCGAGTCAGAGTATTCTGAAGAATATTCTTTAAAAGAAAATGATTCATTCAAAGCCACCTGTTCCCTCCTTTGGACTGTTATTCAAGACAGAAAGGCCTAGACTGCCTTTCTTTGCAAGATCCCAATGCCAGAACAGGGCCTTCCTCTCAGTAAATATTTGCAAATGGATGAGTGGGTTATAGGTGACTGTATGACTGTATGACTCATATAACCTCATATGACTGTCGTTCGAAAACACTTTCTTCATTAGAATGTTTAAGTGTATAGTCTCAATAAATCCATTAATTAAAAATTATCATGTCCTTAAGAGGTAGAAAGAGTTAATATGTATAATTCTCTAGTTTCTCTTTCATATATCTGTACATGGAATCCTATTTAAATAAGAGAGATTGTATGTAAAAAGATTCTAAAATAGTGGTCCACAGGTTACAGTTTCTAGAAATAATTATTACATTTATTTTTTGAGACAGGGTCTCTGTTGCCCAGGCTGAAGTGTAGTGGTGTGATTATGACTCACTGCTGCCTCGACCTCTGTGGCTCAAGTGATCCTCCCACCTCAGCCTCTGAAGTTGCTGAGACTGCAGGCATGTGGCACCATGCCCAGCTAATTTTTGTGTTTTTCATAGAGATGGGATTGGATCATGTTGCCGAGGCTGGTCTTGAATTCCTGGGCTCAAGCAGTCCTCCCACCTCTGCCTTCCAAAGTGCTGATATTACAGGCATGAGCCGCCATGCCCAGAATTATTGCATTTAATACCAAAAAATTAAGTAATTATACATGCCTTTTAAAGTTAAACAGAATGGGAGTTTTGCGGCTATTCTCACTTAGAGCTTTGAAAGAAAGAAAATAAAATCTAACGATAGGAAGTTGTGCATCACTGAGACATTTATTAAAGAAAACAAAACTTCCTGTTTTCTCATTTGTCACTCAGTTACTAAACATCTTTAGAGAAGTTAAGTTGCTGTTGTAGCTAGTTTATTATTGGGTCAGTTACTTTCCCATGGACTCAGCAGAAGTTCCAACTTGCTTTTGCCATTGACCAGGAAAAGTTACAAAAGTCTTGACTTTAATTAATCGGAACTGGTCTGGCTAGAATCAGCCTGCTCTGTAAAAGAAGAGACTGTGGTTTGGCCCATTTCCCAAGTGGGGAACCTCTGCTAGGTCTGGCAGACATGCAGGCAGAGAGGGATTCTCCCCTTCCTGGGATAGTATTCTGACCCACCGCATGTCCCCAAATGCTCCTGATAAAGCAAGCCACCATTGCTTGTCATAACCACATATTGGGGAGAGGCGCACGGAGGCTTGTATCATCAGTAGCTAAACCCCAGGATAGACAGGAGGAAGGTAGTTCCAGCTCCTGAGCCCAGTGGCTGTTTTAGGTGAGGACTGAGGGCCTCCTCCTTCACTCTCAACTTCCCCAACTGTGCATTTCTGGCTAAGGTGAAATACTATCTCCTTCTCTTTTCAAATGATGAAGGAGTGTGTTTATTTTGGAGGGAGTTGATGAAACAATCAGGGGAAAATGTGTCTTTTTCTTTTTTTTTTTGAGATGGAGCCTTGCTCTGTCGCCCCATCTAGAGTGCCATGGTGTGACTATGGCCCAGTGCAGCCTTGAGTTTCGAGGCTCAAGTGATCCTCCCACCTCAGCTTCCTGAGCAGCTGGGACCACGATTGCATGCCACCATCCCTGGCTAATTTCTTTTTAATTTTTTATAGAGACAGGGTCTCCCTATGTTGCCCAGGCTGGTCTTGAACTACCGGGTTCAAGCAATCCTCTCTCCTCAGTCACCCAAAGTGCTGGGATTACAGGCATGAGCCACCACGCCTGGCTGAAAATATTTTGAATATGACAAATGTTGCTGGGTTTGCACTGCATAAGGAATGATGCCACGACTTCAGAACAGCCTCTTGTGAGCATAACATTTTTTCAAAGACCTTGCCTTCTCCCCTTCTTACACAGGGTGTTGCAGAAAAAGATATTGGTATGTTTACTGCACACTTGAGAAAACTGGGGCTCAGGGAAAGTCAAGTGACCTGCCCATGAGTGCCCAAGGAAATCTGGCAGGGTGAGCTCCTATCCAGCCCACCTCTGACCATACGGCCTGGCTCACAATGAAGAGTGCTTTGGTTTTTCTATTTTTATTTTTTTCAAGAGTTGCCCTGATGCTTGATTCTCCTTTCTACTCATTAAGAAAAGCAACAGAAAGGAAAAAAAAAAAAAAAACAACGAAAAAGAAAGAAAATCCTCACAACGGAGGGCAAGTCTCAACGTGCCAGTCACGAGTGCTCCTGGCATATGTCTGTTCCCTTGTCCTTTCGACCTCCTGATCCTGAGCCTCAGCATGGTTAAGACAATTACCCGACTTGTTTCTTCCTGTTTCCTCTCTCCCCCTGTTTGCCTGTAAGAGCCACTTACAAAAGTAATTTGAGTTTCCATGAAAGAGAATTTGAAAGGCTGTTTTCAGTTTATGCTCAGAAGACAGTATGAGAGTTTGCCAATGATTGGATCATCTGAAAAAGTTCTTTCCGCCGGGCGCGGTGGCTCAAGCCTGTAATCCCAGCACTTTGGGAGGCCAAGACGGGCGGATCACGAGGTCAGGAGATCGAGACCATCCTGGCTAACACGGTGAAACCCCGTCTCTACTAAAAAATACAAAAAACTAGCCGGGCGAGGTGGCGGGCGCCTGTAGTCCCAGCTACTCGGGAGGCTGAGGCAGGAGAATGGCGTAAACCCGGGAGGAGGAGCTTGCAGTGAGCTGAGATCCGGCCACTGCACTCCAGCCTGGGCGACGGAGCGACACTCCGTCTCAAAAAAAAAAAAAAGAAAAAAGTTCTTTCCAAATTTTCAAATATTCAAATGTGGCTGAGAAGAACACCAACATTCTCAGTGCGGAGATTTAAATGTGAAGAACAATGTGGTAGCCCAGCTTCATTCTCATTCATCACACCACTTTTAACCAACACTTGGGTGCATCGTGCTGTGTGCTGAGGTGAATTTCTCTGCTATGTTTCTTGATGTCTCAAGAAAAGCCAGAAGCCACAGCTGGCTCAGCTTTCTACACTCTTCTGCGGCAGAACTGGCCCAGGTTCCCCAGCCCTGCTCAGACCACACAGAAGATACTAGACAGGATTTAGAGGGCTGTGGGGCGTTTGATGAACTATTCATTGTACATTTTTTACATTATGCCATTAAAATTAGAAATATAAAATACAAAGTACTGTATATGAGCATAGATACTTAATATTAAGTTTATATTACACTTCCAAATAACATTTTTCAATGTTTATAATTACCTATTTTGCTCATAGCGATGAGCATACCTTTCTATATTGGGGTGTTTTTTTTTTGTTTGAACTAGTCACCATCAGGTCCCGATCCAGACTTTAATGATCAGTTCTTCAAATTCTTGCTACTTACCATCAATAAGAAACTGTTTGTACAAGTAGGGGATACATCTTTTTTATTTATTTTTTATTTTTATTTTTATTTATTTATTTATTTATTTTTGTTGAGACAGAGTCTCGCTTTGTCGCCCAGGCTGGAGTGCAGTGGCGCAATCTCAGCTCACTGCAAGCTCCGCCTCCTGGGTTTACGCCATTCTCCTGCCTCAGCCTCCCCAGTAACTGGGACTACAGGCGCCCGCCACCTCGCACGGCTAGTTTTTTGTATTTTTTAGTAGAGACGGGGTTTCACTGGGTTAGCCAGGATGGTCTTGATCTCCTGACCTCGTGATCCGCCCGTCTCGGCCTCCCAAAGTGCTGGGATTACAGGCTTGAGCCACCGCACCCGGCCAATCTTTTTTATTTTTTAAGGACAATTCAAAAATTTTCAACAGTATAAGTAATCTTTATAGGAGCTACAGCTTGTTTTATTTCATGAATAAAATGTAATGGTGGCATTTTACAGATTCCTTTCAAACCCTCAGAACTTTTTAATTGTTTAGAGACACAGTCTCGCTCTGTCACCCAGGCTAAAGTGCAGTGGCACAATCATATCTCATTGTAACCTCAAACTCCTGGGCTCAAGTGATTCTCCTGCCTCAGCCTGCAGAGTAGCTAGGACTGCAGGCACGCATCACCATTTCTGGCTACTTTTCTTCTTGTAGATATGGGGTCTCATATGTTGTCCAGGCTGGTCTTGAACTCCTGGGCTCAAGTGATCCTCCTGCCTTGCCTCCTTAAGTGTTGGGATTACAGGTGTGAATTCCCACATCTGGACAGAACTTTTTCATATGGAGCATTTCACAGTAACAGAGGAGCCGGCTCACCCTGGAGATTGGGTGCCTGGGTGGGCAGCTGGGACCAGAACCTGGGTGAGAGCCACACTGTTGGACCCCATGTAGATTCCGAGTCTTGAAGGCTGTGGGAGAGGCCTGGGTGAGGCTGCTCACTGGTGGGGAGTAAACGGGCCTGAAGATGCCAGTGGCCTGCTCAGCTGCCCTGAAGGCTGGGAAATCAACAATTCAACTGACCGCATCAGTCTGCTGCCCTTACTAGCAGCATAAGTTAGCCTGTTCCTGCCTCAGTCTGCCCATCTGTGAAGTGGAGATAATAGTAGTACCTATCTGGTGGGGTTGTTATGAACATTAAATGAGTGCCATGCCTGGCACAGAATAAGTGATACATGTTTATTAAATAAAGTACAAAGGTTGAGAAGCTCTGGAGTAGATCTCTAATGTGGTCTGGATCTGTGTCCCCACCCAAATTTCTTGTTCAGTTGTAATCTCCAGTGTTGAAGGTGGGGCCTGGAGGGAGGTGATTGGATCATGGGGGTGGATTTCTCATGAATGATTTAGCATCAACCCCTTGGTGCTGTTCTCATGATAGTGAGTGAGTTCTCGTGAGATCTGGTCGTTGAGAAGTGTGTGGTATCTCCCCTTTTCCTCTTGCTCTTGCTCCTGCATATGAGACATCTGCCCCCCTTTTGCCTTCTGCCATGATGGGAAGCCTCCTGAGGCCTCCCCAGAAGCTGAGCAGATGCCAGCACTGTGCCTCCTGTATGACCTGCAGAATCGTGAGCCAATTAAACTTCTTTATAAATTACACAGTCCCAAGTATTTCTTTATAGCAATGCAAGAATGGACTAATACAACCCCCAAATCACATTCATAGAACTAACCAGAATCAGATGTTCTAAATTCTGGCTCCCCCACTGTTTAGATGTGGGCTGCAAGCAGGGTTATTCAGGCTCTCTAAGCCTGGATTTCTTGGCTCATACATGATGATGGCACTGGTACCCATGTTATAATGACATAAAGATTAAATAGGACGGTTCACATAAAGTTCCTGAAAAATAACAAGTATTCTACAAATGATGGCTATTACGAAGTGGCAGAGGCAGGACGTGAGCTCAGCTCTGCCCTGCCCCACTCCCATGCCTACCTCCCATGAGCTACGCCTCCCAAACAGAGAAGTGCTTCACCTGCCAGATTCTCTTCTTCAGCTGATTTTAAATCTTTCCATTCAGATTTGTATTTTTCAATCCTTTAATATTTTTTGTTCCTTATCTACAGACCGTGGTGTGGTTTTACCATATCTTTAGAAAGCAATGCCAAGAATGGTCAGAGCAATTGCCCCAAGAGCCAGGCATTAAGAGAATTCCATTGCAAAGGCCGCCGCCGACCGCTGTCTTTCAAGTCAAGTAAGTTCAACATATCCTTCCTTATTCCTATTTTATTAGGAAGCCGTATCAGAAAATTAATCCATTATAAAACTTGCAACATTGAATGAATCATTCTCATCAAATACATCAAGACCAGAAGCCAAGTTAAATATGGCATTTCATTGTACAAATATTTTTACATTTCATAGTCATGAAAAAGAAAAGAACTTGAAAAAGCAACTTCGACTCTGTACAAATGTTAATATCAAGGAGCAGCTGAAGCTTCATTTTAAGATATGCAAGATAAGTGAAATAAGTAATGTTTTATTAAAATATCCTTGTCTTTTTCCATGATATACACATACTTTTTTCTCTTTAAATAAATATATATTATGTATTTTTAATGACAGCTTACTTGACAACATTCATCTGGTGCTTTGGGGCCATGGAGTTCACTTGGTAAGGAAGACAAATACCAAAAACATCAGGTACAACTGGATTCTCCTAGAGCAGAAGAATTGGCTTGAGTTTTGGAATGTCTCCCCGCAACTCTCCTCACATCAGGACTTCTGAGCTTTCTGAGGAGTCGTCAGCAAACAAAAGTTCATCAGGCAGTGAGCTTCCCAAGGGCAGCGTGCTCGAGTGGGACCAGGGGACCCCATTCCTAACAAGTCTCTCCCCCGGTAAAACACTGTTCTTTTCAGCTGTGACTGCAGCAGAGGCGGCAGAAGTCAGATCTTCCCACTCCTCACTGCCCCCATTCAGGATGTACCGTCCTTCATGAGGTTTGCTGTCATGAATTTCTGCTGTGACCACGCTGATGGCAGCGCAGGGACTGCAGGAGGCAATTATAGAGTCAGGGTCAATGTTCAAGTCCAGTGGAGCAAGCGTGGAGCCCTCGGCCAGGCCCTCAGAGCTCTCCAGCAACTGTGTGTTGATGTAAATGACGTCTGCTTGGTTCCGAACGTCGGGCAAACTTTCTAAGAGTTTTTCTAGCTGCAGCCTCAATACTGAAAAGGTCGGGCGGTCCAGGGGATCGGTTCTCCAGCAAGAGTACATTATTTCATACCTGAAAAGTTAAAAAGAAGTGGATTAGCTCCCAGCACAGCACCCATCTCTTTGTGCAATCCATGCCTTTGTTTTTACAGAATCTTTATCATATTTTAATCAGCATTCATTCAACTTTTTATAAAAATTATTGAGACTTTTTTGGTGGCCTCATACAACTTTTTATACAACTTTTGTAAATCTTCCATGGTATTTGACAAAAAAGTGACTCTGTTCCTAGGAAGAGAGCACATATATGGCAATTATATCTAACTTTGCAGACAAGGAGTATTTAGGTCTCTTTCTTTATACAGCGGCTGGCAAACTATGGCTCACGAGCCAAATCCACCCCACTGTCTGCTTTGTAAATAAAGTTTTATTGGAACACGGCTATCCTTATTTGTTTACACATTGTCTATGACTTCTTATGTCACAATGGCAGAGTTGAGCAGGTGCTAAAAGGCCTGCAAAGCCAAAAATATTTGCTCTTTGGCACTTTATAGGAAAAGCTTGCCGACCGCTGTCCTATGCCATCAAACTGAGTTGTTACCAGGACAGCTGAGTTAGTTGGGGCCCTGGGGCTAGGGCTAAGAAGGTCAGGAGTAGGGGTAAGGGCAGGGGGTAGTTGTGTGCTGTGTATCACTCCATCTAGTCTTCTCAACAACCCTGTTATTGTCACTTTGTAATAAAGATGACAGTGGGCTCAGGGACATTACAGAACGTGCCATGGCCATGTGGGTAGCCAGGGATTCAGATTCAGATTGGACAACTCCTGCATCCAAGTGCTCCTCACAACCCCCTCCGCTTTGTTTTATAGAGGACAACTCTCTTCTGGGTGGTTTTTTCATCCCAGTGTCTAATATAGTCAATAATTCCAATGGAGGGACATTTAATGGAGCACAGTAAGACAGATGACAAATAGGAATCAATAGGCTGAGATGAAGAGTAAGTTATATCATCATTTCATTAAAAATGTTTCTTTTCTTAAAATTGATAGACCAGTATGGGACACACACACATATATGGCATATATATATACACACACATATATATGACATATATATACACACACACACATATACGGTGCATATATATACACATACACATATATGGCATATATATATACACCCACACACATACGGTGCATATATATACACATACACATATATGGCATATATATATACACACACACATATATATATGCATGCCAATTAATATGCCTGGCCCTGAAATGTGAGGACTATCAATTATAATATATACATATACATATAGATATACACACACACACACATATATATGCATGCCAATTAATATGCCTGGCCCTGAAATGTCAGGACTCTCAATTATAATATATACATATACACATAGATATACACACACACATACACATACATGCCAATTAATGTGCCTGACCCTGAAATGTGTGTGTGTGTACACATATATATATGTATGTGTGTGTGTGTATATGTGTATATATATAAATGTGCATATATATATGCACATATATATGCACACACATATGCACATATATAATTTAAAAATATATATATATATATTTTTTTTTAAATAAGACAAAGTCTTGCTATTTTGCCCAGGCTGGTCGAGGACCCCTGAACTCCTGGGCTCAAGTGGTCTTCTGCCTCAGCCTCCAGAGTAGCTGGAATTACAGGTGCACACCAGCATGCCTAGGCATCATTTCATTTTGATTCCTTTCTGTTTTGAGAAACTGATAATTCATATGTCACCGGACAAAAAAATGACCCAAATTCAAATCATCTGACCCATGCAATAAATGACTGGCATCTCATGAACAGAAATATGCAATTTCCATATTGACATTTAGTGACAGCCTAGAGAACCTTTGGCGAATTCTACGAACACGGTACTTCACACACAACATGCAGCTCTCATTCACGTAGATGTATAATATCTTTTCATCTGTCCACTGGACCAGCCTTTATCAACACTTGCACATGCATCCGGAAGGTGGAGGCTGGCAAAGCGCCATGCATGTAAAGAGCTTGATCCTGAATGTAGGCTGAGACAATGGCACGGCGCACTTCCCTGCCTCACAATCCTTGTTCTCATCTCAGGCTTGGGGGTTCTTTCTTGTTTCCCTGTCTTACCTTCTTTAGATGGTCACTTAGACTTGACAGACAGTTTCTGTTTTTATTTTTGAGGTTTTCAGGCATAAGTCAATTTGCATGACTCCGTTTTCCACAAGGCCTCCTTGATCGTTTGCCATCTGAGATGAGCTTTGAGACATTCTGTTCTCAGGGACATAATCTCCTTTTCATTATTTCATCAAGAGGCTGTGGTATTTAACTTACTTTCATTTATTTCATGTCTTAGGAGAAAGTGTTTAAATAATTTATCTTTATTTCCAAGTAGAATAGTATCAATATCACTTTGAAACTTTTTTTCCTTTTATATTCAATATCTTATCAAATGTATAAAAATATAAATATGACTTTTAAAGACATGGTGAACATGTATGCTGTCTAACCTACTCCCACAAAAGGGCAATTTCATAGTAGTAGACCAAGGAGATTAACAAGAAGCCCCCATCTGATAAGTCATAGGAAGGCTGTGATATTTAGTGATTTAGATTTTATAAAATTGTATGGATGGAAAGAAAAATAAGTTTGGTAATTGCTTTTGTAAATGGTTATTTGTATTTTTCTGTTGAGATTTTATAAAAGATGTGATCATATAGGTTGCCAGGGGCTGTGGGGAGGAAAGAATGGGATTCGTTTAATGGGTAGAGAGTTTCAGTTTTATAAGATAAGAAGAGTTTTGGAGATAGATGGTGGTGATGGTTATACAACAGTGTGAATGTACTTCACGCCACTGAGTTGTGCACACTGGTTAGGAGAGTCCATTTTGTTATGTATATTTTATCACAATTAAATGCAATGATGTGAATTTATAAAATTTGTAAATGTATGACTTTACTCATATTTTTCAAGCACCTGCTTTGCTCCTGGCCCTGAGGATGACCGAGTGCAGGGCTGCAATTCTGCACAGGGAAATGATGCCCATCTCCTATCAGCTGTGCTTCCACTGTGCTAGCCAGTATCTACCCAGCTCTGCCACTCAGCCCACCGTGACTCCCACCTTGTCCCTTCTCCAGATCTCAGATGCCTCAGGTGGCAGTGGAGGGAGGGATAGGTCAATGGATAGAAGAGGGTTTCTGAGATGGAGAAGGTGGGTGTAAGCTGGGGTCCTTGGGGCAGACAGGCAGCAGGCAAGAGGCAGGGCCAGCTCTGTGCCAGCCAACATGCCAGGTCCTGGGTGCCAGGATGAATAAGAGTATGAGGGCAATGCTAGGCTGGTCATGTGTGTGAAGCGCGAGGGTGGTGCTGGGATGGGCATCAGGTGAGTCCTGGAGAGGAGCCCCTGAGTCTGCGCAACTGCAGCTTCACGGTGGCTGATGCAGGTGGAACATGACCAGCAAAGTGCCAGCTGTGTGTGGGCTGATGGGCCCTAACTGTTTACTCCTCACTGCAGCCCCACGAAGGAAGAGATGCAGTTGCACTCACAGACAGGGCAGCTGAGGCCTGGAGAGGAGAGGAACTGACTGAAGTCACGCCGACAGTCGGCGGCAGTGCCAGTCCATCTGACACATGGCCCCTGCTCTCATCTGTGACCTCCGCCTCCTTCACTAAGAAGAAGAGTCACTGACCTTTCCCTCACGTTGACTATTTCAGCCATCGTGTGAAACACTTTAGATTTGTTTTTTGGTTTTTTTTTTTGTTGTTGTTGTTGTTGTTTCTTTTTTTTGAGACAGGATCTTGCTCTGTTTCCCAGGCTGGAGTGTGGTGGCACAGTCATAGCTTACTGCAGCCTCCATCTCCTAAACTCAAGCGATCCTCCCACCTCCTGAGCAGCTGGGACTACAGGCATGCCCTGCAACATCCAGCTAATTGTGTTTATTTTTTGTAGAGATGGGGTCTCACTATGTTGCCCAGGCTGATTTCAAATTCCTGGCCTCAAGCAATCCTCCTGCCTTGGCCTCCCAAAGTGCTAGGATTACAGGCATGAGTCACTGCACTCAGCCTGAGTTTATTTTTCTTTCTTTTTTTTTTTTTTGAGATGGAGTCTCACTCTGTCACCCAGGCTGGAGTGCAGTGGCGCGATCTCCGCTCACTGCAAGCTCCGCTGCCTCCCAGGTTCACGCCATTCTCCTGCCTCAGCCTCCCGAGAAGCTGGGACCACAGGCGCCCGCCAGCAAGCCCGGTGAATTTTTCTGTATTTTCAGTAGAGACGGTTTCACTGTGTTCACCAGGATGGTCTCGATCTCCTGAACTCGTGATCCGCCCACCTCGGCCTCCCAAAGTGCTGGGATTACGGGCATGAGCCACTGCACTCAGCCTGAGTTCATTTTTCAAAGGAAATGTCTCAGAAATGGAACAGAGGCCTCTTTGGGGGATGCTGTTGTTACCCAGCATGTAGATTCGAGAGGAGATGGAAGAAAGCCTGGCTCATGAGGGCCCGAGGCCACAGCACAGCCACAGCCCCCTTAGCAAACCCAGTGCATGGGCCCCACAGGAGGCGGGGGTAGGGGCAGATTTGCCCCTTTGTGCCTGACTTCCCTAGCCACACGGCGTGTGCTGACTCTGCTGCTTTGTCCCCTAAAATGTCTCACAGAAAACCAACTCAGCATTCGCTTGTTTTGGCTCTAAAAACCACAACGTGACACAGCTTAGACCTTGCTAAGACCCAACATAATCACTGCAAATATCAACTACTTTTTGGTGGGCAAGGAAAGCCAAGAAAGAAACTGCAACAAAACTCTTTCCATAGTCAATACTGTTTGACTGAAACGCTTCCTTATTTTCAGAAGCAGGCACTTCATAAACATGGCACTTTTAAAAACTACCATGAAACCCTAGAACTAATTGTATTAGCATTTCAGGATGTTTTAAAGGATTTACAGTGCTTGTTTCTCTTCTTAATGTTATACATCTACCACCACAATAAAAACCACCAACCACTACCAACAGCACGAGGCTCTGATTAAAACAGTTTCCTTCTTTTTGGCTTAGAAGGGACCTGGGAGGCCTGTGGGCAAATGGATCCAGGCTCTCTCCCCTATGTGAGGCAGCAGGGCCTGTGTGTGTGTGTGTGTGTGTGTGTGTGTGTGTGTCTAGGGAGGGTGCTGCCATGGACCCAGGCTCTCTCTCCCATGTGAGGTAGCAGGGTGTATGTGTGTGTGTGTGTGTGTAGGGAGGGTGCTGTCCACACTCACCTATTCTAGCCCAGGCATGGCACTCCATGACAGAGCCAGCGCAGGCCCACAGTCCTGAAATGTTCTCACTAAATATGGTGAGAATGCCCCTCTCCAAGTCCGTGGCCCTTATTATACAGGGAGGAGACTCCCCATTAGGAAGGTTCAAATCCCCATCACCAAGCTACCGGAATTGCCACAAGAAATTATTTTAATAAGGTCAGCAAAGTGCTTGGGGGAGATTAATTGCCATGGCCACTCACAGGGCCAGTTAGGAAGCAGAGCCTGCGGTGGCTCAAGCCTGTAATCCCAGCACTTTGGGAGGCCGAGACGGGCGGATCACAAGGTCAGGAGATCGAGACCATCCTGGCTAACACGGTGAAACCCTGTCTCTACTAAAAAAATACAAAAAACTAGCCGGGCGAGGTGGCGGGCGCCTGTGGTCCCAGCTACTCGGGAGGCTGAGGCAGGAGAATGGCGTAAACCCGGGAGGCAGAGCTTGCAGTGAGCTGAGATCCGGCCACTGCACTCCAGCCTGGGTGACAGAGCGAGACTCCGTCTCAAAAAAGAAAAAAAAAAAAAAAAAAAGGAAGCAGAGCCTGGCTTATTAACTCCGAGGCCTGGGTCTCCTCCCCATACTGCTTGGCCTTAAAGATGGGGGCCCTGTTAGGATGGGATGTGTGCTGTGTGTGTGTCACAGCTGGTGGTTCTTTCTCCTGTCTAAACATATGATCTCTCAGGGACTATTTTATTTTATTATTTTTTAATAAAGACAGGGTCTCACTATGTTGCCCAGGCTGTGTCTTGAACTCCTGGGCTCAAACGATCCTCTCTCTTTGGCCTCCCAAAGTGCTGGGATAACAGGCCTGAGTCACTGCGCCCAGCCCCAGGGAGCATTCCAAAACACACATCTCTGGGCCCACTTTGTACCGAAAGCATCATAATTTCCAGGAACAGGGCCGAGGAATTGTATTGTTAGACTATCTCCCAGGAGATTCTGATGAGCAGCCCGATCCCAAAGTCACCGGTTTAGACTTCTCAGTTTCCTGATGAAGGATACTACTGTGAGTGGAGTGTCTGAAACGCTACATAGAAGGAAAAGGATAACTGGACCCAAAGAGGGTGAGGAATCATTCAAGGACCTCAGGCACTATAAGGCAAACCTGTTCTCTGTGGATATATTTCCTAGAGGTGTGTAAGGAATTTTAGGACCGGTGCCGTTGCCTTATCTTGACAGTGCCCGTCCTTCGAGGCTGAGGCCCTTTGGATGAGTGAGCCTCAGTGGGCTCACTGGAGATACCACACACTGTCTGCCACATCAGGAATGGCTCCTGGCCTGGGGTGTCTGCGGGTGCCACCCCTCTGCACATGCCCATCTGGCTAACAGCAGTCCCGTTCCCCTCCCATGGCTGTGTTTCCGAGGTCACTGCAGAGCCAAGTGGCTGCCCCATGCAGAGTATGGAAGGGAGACGGAGAAGCCCACTCACAGTTCATCCAGGCAGTCCTCGGGCTGCTTCAGCCTGTGTCCATGGAGAAGATAGTCATACATCTCATGGTTCTGGACCCCGGGATAGGGAGTCATTCCCCGCGTAGCTATTTCCCACATGGTCACGCCAAATGCCCACTGGGAACAAAGCAACAAGTTAGGATGCAAGCCTTTCCACAAAGCCTGAATGGACCTTTTCACTGGCAAAGGCCATTTCCCTAAACACTGATGATCATGCACAAAGCTGGCAATTATGTGTGAGACGCACTGCTCTCCCAACGCCGCAATAACGTGGGGTTGGAGTGTCACAGTTCCCCACTTCTACAAAAGCTGTTCTGGGAAATCTGGCAAAGGCAGAAACAGCCTCGTCACACGTCGTCTTAATGCTCTCTTCCACTGTGGTTGTGAGGTGCTTTCTTTCCCTAATCTCGGGTCAAGGGCGTAATTACACAGCACCTTTCATATAGCATCTAGGTGCCAAGAGCCACCGGATGAACCCATCCAATTTAATGTGACTATGAAATATCCTCGTTGTGGGCCATGAGTCATCCCTCGACAGCAAGGAAAAATGGGAAGAAACTAACGACTTTCGCAAAGCACACATCTTCTGAATGTCAGGACACTTCACCAGAACCTCTGTTTCACCTGCATTAAAGTATCTGGTAAGACAGAAAAGACAGGTCTGAGCAAGCTCCCAATCCTCAGTTTATCAAAGAGTAAAATGTCTTGCCACACCAGCCGAAGTCATTTCTTCCAATGTGCCCTCCTCTTTGCACCGTGGGGCCCCTGAATCAAAGCTGTGTACGCACCACGTCACTTTTACTCGTGTAGACTCGGTCTGCAAGACTTTCTATGGCGATCCATTTAACAGGCATCTTAGCAATGCGGCCTTGGCGGTAGTAATCGCCGCTGTAAATCTTCTTAGAGAGGCCGAAGTCCGCAACACAGACAGTCATGTCATCTCGCAACCTACAGAGAGCAGGTTATGTCTTCAGCAGCGTCAGAGGCAATGCCTTAAATTACTGGTCTATATCAGACACAGGTGAAAACACTTATGATAATTGACCAAAAGAACACAGAGACACCATCAGCCTGTGAGCATGCTGCTTTGGGACCAATGGCAGAGCAAGAGCAAGAGCAAGAGTAAGAGCAAGTGATGCAATTTTTTCTTTTCTTTTTTTTTTTTTTTTTTTTTTGAGACTTTTGAGATAGAGTCTCGCCCTGTCACCCAGGCTGGAATGCAGTGGCACGACCTCGGCTCACAGCAACCTCCGCCTCCTGGGTTCAAGCGATTCTCCTGCCTCAGTCTCCCGAGTAGCTGGGATTACAGGTACACACTACCAACACCTGGCAATTTTTTTTTTTTTTTTTTTTTTTTTAAGTAGAGATGGAGTTTCACCATGTTGGCCAGGCTGGTCTCGGACTCCTGACCTCAAGCGATCTGCCCGCCTTGGCCTTCCAAAGTGCTGGGATTACAGGTGTGAGCCACCACGCCTGACCTCAAGTGATGCAATCTTGCATCACTCTGATCTGTGTGGGATGCGGACCAGCAAGGGCACCTGTGCACAGTGGCTAGAAACAGCTGGAGAACATGGAGACACAGCATAGCAGGAGCAGAAAGCAGTAGCTCAAAACCAGGGCCCTCTGGTGGACTGATGGAGGACCCCAGCAGCCTTCCTCCCAGAGGTCTGGAAGCGGCACTGACCCTGTGGACTAAGTAAGCCCCCTGAGAGTTTGGAGAAGATGGGGAATTACATGCAGTAAGAACAAGATGCTGGGCTTCTTGCTAAGATGGTCAGGTGGGTGCTTGAGGAACTAACTGAGAAATTAAAGGGCTACAATTGCATTTGTAGCCCAAGCTATTAAAACAGCTCCTACACAAGAAGAAGGAGGAGGAGAAGAAAGAATAAAAGCAAGAGAAGGAAAAGAAATAGACATAAAGTGGTCTGGGGAAGGCGACTAACTTGTCCCTGTTTGCCTGACACTGACTTTTTACACTGAAAATTCGTTGTCCTGAGAAACCCCTCAGGCCAGGGTAAACTACAAAGCTGGTCACCCTGCCTGCTGGGAAAACATGAAGGAAATAGTAAGGGAAAAAGACTTTTCATGATTTTCCCTCCATGGTGGAAAAATTAAGTTAAATAAAAACAATAACGAAACCAAAACCCCTTTAGGGTTTTCAGAAATGAGGTGAAAGGGGTAGGAACCCTAGGGGCAGGGCTGGCTGGGAGGTGGGAGGGGGCAGGCCCTATTGTCACATCTCTGACCAAGAAAAACAAATGACAAAATCCATTGAAGGACCACTCCCTCTTCTTGCAATAAAAAACTTAAAATCAAGACACAGTAACAGTTTTTGAAGATTTACAGCAGACAATGGCTCTGCTGAAGCAGGGCGAAGAAATGGGGCGAACTTAAGTCCACATTTCTTGTATAATGAAGCCATTGTCTGCTGTGAAAGGACAGCTTCCACGTATTCAAAGTACAAAACTTCTTCCTAAGGAAGTGTGTAAATGTAGGGAAAAGCCTTTATGATTTTCACTGCTGTCTTTAAGAGGAGCTGATGTGCACATAACTCTAGGTCCAAAGCTACCTGATGGCATGGGGAAGGATCACAGGGGTCACACCTCGCATTCCTACCTGAGTGAGAGAGTGAAGGTAAACTGGAGTCATAAGGCAAAGCTTTGGAAGCCAACCAGACTCTCAGATGCAGAGGCAATGAAAACTCCCAAACACCCAGCCATATTTCCATCTTCGGAGCAAGCCACACCATAACCCTTCTGACTGCAGCTTCCTTCCCTATCTAAACAGGAACAGGTCATCTTCTTATCCCTGCAAAGACCAGACACCATGAGGGCCCAATCCTTCCAGGATAGCCGAGGACTCTTACATGCAGTTTCGAGCAGCTAAATCTCGATGAAGAAAATTCCTGTTGCTCAGATACTCCATTCCCAGGGCAATGTCCATCATGAACTTCAGTAGTGTCTGCAGAGGAATATGCTAGATGATAGAGGAGACAAGAAGAAAGACTATCTTTTAAAAAGGAAAACTTGCAAGCAGTTTTGCCTGAAGGGGAAAGGATGCTTTAATTTATGATGGTGTAGTGATGAAATAAGGAAACAAATCTTTTATTTCCATATCACTAATATCACAAATAAGGTTTTTAAAAAGGAATGAAAAAAAAAAAAACGTTAAACTTCTTGGCAAACATCATATTCTCTTTCCTCATCTTTAAAAGTATTTACAGTGAATGACATTTTTTCTTTTCATAAGGTAGAGGTTGAATGTGATCCTTCCCTGTGTCCTTCAGAGTGGGACAGAGCACACACATTGCACAGAGGAGGGAAAGGGACAGGTGATCTGGCTTCAGCAGCGGCGAGGTGCGTGTGTGTGGCAGGGGTCTCATGTTTGGGAGGGGAAAAGTCCACTTAGGATGAGCTGTTTCCAATGAGGCACCCCTATCTGCTACCATTTTACTTTGAAATGTTTTGAAAGATACTTGTTTCTTCTAAACAGAAATTAGCAGAGTCTTCACCTCTTATCACAGGACCAAAGCACTACAAGTACATATTCAGGAATTTTCATTTTGTTTCTGTAGGGCCTGCCTATAAGTTTCAACAGTCTAGTATTTTCTCTAGCTTATAAAAATCAAACTAGATTGCTGTGTTAGAAAAACCAGTCACTGTTGGAATCAGTTATGAGGATGGCGGCTGATAAAACTTCCATGTAGTAATTAAGTGTCTTAGTGCAACCATGGCCCTGCAGAAAAGGATTTGCACAAGTCCCTGGCAGTCATGAATGGGTCCATCCATTATGTACCCTCCCCGAGGCACTGGATTTGCCATGGCTTGCTTTCCATACATGAGTTTTACAAAATGGTACTCATGAAGACATTGTATTTTTTAATGATTTTTATTTTCCAACCAAGACACATATCAATTATATACTGTATAAATAAATGAACTGTCTTAATCTTTATCTTTAAGTAAGGGAATTGTTTAAAAATCAGGCATGGAAATTTTCTGCCTCTATTCTGTATTATTTGGGTATTTGGTTTTCTGGATACTAATTTCCAGGAAAGGATTTGGGTCCTAAGAAATATTGCATCGTACTGTCATTCATGAAGGTGCAATGAGTATCAGGTAGTATTCCTTTGTGCTGTTTTTTTTCTAGAACACTTCTGTTATTCCTGGAGACTGTGACCAAAAGTCACGTAAAAAATAATTGTGTAGCACAATTAAAAAATGAGTTCAGCAAGGTTGTAGGATACATGATGGACACACAAAAATTAACAGTATTTTTATGTACTGGTGCTGAATAATCTGAAAATGAAATTAAGAAAATTTCATTTACAATAGAATTAAAATACTTAGAAATAAAGTTAACAAGGAATTGTAAAAATTGTATTTTGAAAACTGTAAAATATTGAAAGAAATTAAAGAAGATCTAAATAAATGGAAAGATATCCTGTGTTCATGGATAGGAAGACTTAATACTGTTATGATAGCAATACTCCCCAAATTGATCTAGAGATTCAACATAAGCTCTATCAGAATACCAGATGGCTTCTTTGTAGAAATTGATAAGCTGATCCTAAAAGTCATATGGCAACTCAAGGAACTGAGAATAGCCAAAACTAGCTTGAATATGTACAAAGTTGGAGGACTCAAACTTACCAACTTAAAAACTTACTACAAAGCAACTATAATTACGACAGTATGGTACTGGGATAAAAATACAGATCAATGGAAAAAAATAGAAAGTTTAAGAATAAAGCCATGTATGGTCAACTGACTTTTAGGAAGGATGTCAAGACCATTGACAATAAGGGAAAAATAGTCTTTTCAACAAATGTTCCTGAGACAAGTGAATGGCCACCTGCAAAGGAATGAAATTGAACCTCTACCTCAAACCATATACAGAAATTAACTCAAATGATCAAAAGATGAATCAAAGACCTAGATGTAAGATCACAAACTATAAAATTCTTAGGAGAAAACATAAGGGCAAATCTTTGCGACTTTAGATTAGGGAATGGTTTCTTAGATATGACACCAAAAGCACAAGCAACCAAAGGAAAAAAAGAAAACTGGACTTCACCAAAAATAAAAATGTTTGTGCCTCAAAGAATACCACAAAGAAAGTGAACAGGAAACCCACAAAACGAAGAAAATATTTACAAATCACCCATCTAATAGGAACTCATATCTAGAATACATACAGAACTCAGGCCAGGTGTGGTGGCTCACGCCTGTAATCCCAGCACTTTGGAAGGCTGGGGTGGGTGGATCATCTGAGGTCAGGAGTTCGAGACCAGCCTGGCCAACATAGTGAAACCCAATCTCTATTAAAAATACAAAATTTGCCAGGAATGGTGGTGCATGCCTGTAATCCCAGCTATGTGGGAGGCTGAGGCAGAAGAATCACTTGAACCTGGGAAGCAGAGGTTGCAGTGAACTGAGATTACGCCAATGCACTCCAGCCTGGGTGACAGAGTGAGACTCCATCTCAAAAAAATAAACAAATAAATAAAAATAAATAGAATATATACAGAACTCTTATAACCCAATAATAAAAAGACAGTCACATTAAAAATGCGTAAAAGGTCAGATAGACATTTCTTCAAAGAAGACATACAAATGGCCAATAAGCACATAAAAATATGCTCAATGTTATTAGTCATTAGAGAAATGCAAATCAAAATCATAGTGAGATACCACTTCACACTCACTGGTATGGCTAGAATTTAAAAGTCAGATAATAAGAAGTGTTGGTGAGGACATGGAGAAACTAGAACCCTCACACGTTGCTGGTAAGAACAAAAAATGATGTGGTTACGTTAGAAAACTATCTGGTAGTTTCTCAGAAAGTTAAACATTGAAGTTAACATACGACCCAGCAATTCTACAATTAATATATACCCAAGATAATGTAAAGCATATATCAACACAAAAATTTGTACCAAATATTCATATAGCATTACTCATAAAAGCCCCAAAGTATATAACCCAACTGTCCATCAACAGATAAATAACCAAAACATGGTATATCTATTCAACAGACTATTATTCAGTCATAAATAAGAATAAAATACTGTTGGCTGGGCGCGGTGGCTCAAGCCTGTAATCCCAGCACTTTGGGAGGCCGAGACGGGCGGATCACGAGGTCAGGAGATCGAGACCATCCTGGCTAACACAGTGAAACCCTGTCTCTACTAAAAAATACAAAAAACTAGCCGGGCGAGGTGGCGGGCACCTGTAGTCCCAGCTACTCGGGAGGCTGAGGCAGGAGAATGGCGTAAACCCGAGAGGCCGAGCTTGCAGTGAGCCGAGATCCGGCCACTGCACTCCAGCTTGGGCGACAGAGCCAGACTCTGTCTCAAAAAAAAAAAAAAAAAAATACTGTCACATGCTATCACATGGAAGAACCCTGAAAACATTATGCTAAGTAGAAGAAGCGAGTCATAAAAGATTACAAATGTATATGATTCTATTAAAATGAAATGTCCAAAATAGGGAGAGAGAGAGACTGAGACAGAGAAGTTTAATGGTTCCTTAGGGCTGGGAACAAGGAGGGTAAAAGGGATTAGGAGCTGACAGCTGAAGAGTATGGGGTCGGTTTTGTTTTCTTTTTGTTTTTAGGTGATGAAAGTGTTCTAAAATTGATTGTGGTAGTAGTTGCACAACCCTGTGACCGTACTGAAAACCACTGAATTGAATACTTTAAATGGGAGAATTGTATCTCAATAAAGCTGTCATCTTAAAAAAAAAAAAAAAAGCACTGTTCCAGGAAAAGAGAGGGGAGAGAGAGAGAAAGAAAAGACAAAAGACAGGCCTCTCTCTTTTATCTCTGGAGACGGGTGTGTGAGGACATGATGCTGGAGAAGCTGCTATCTTGTAACCATGTGGAGCACCGGCTGCAGACGAACAGAAAAAGGTGGAACACTTTGGGGCACTTGATGATGTTGAGGACAAAATGGCCAACTCTGGAGCTGTGCTACCTCTGGGCTTTATTGCATGAGATTCTGTATCTCCGCTGAAAGTCATTTTGAGTTGGGTTTTGTATTACATGCCGGTGAAGTCATTCTACTTGTTGTAGAACCTAAACACTGACCCCAACTTCTCTTTCCTGTTTTATCACCCCTTCTCCCATCCTTCCACTGCTTTGCTGTTGCCATGTGAGACAATCTACTTCTCTCAAAACATGGGTATGTTCCCAGATCATTTGGTTTTTGCTCATTCTGATCCTGACTGTGTGCTTCTCTTAATTTTCCACTGTACTCCTCCTACCACTCTTTTGAGGAAATCCATGATGGCAGTGTGGAATTTATTTTTTATTTTTTGAGATGAAGTCTTGCTCTGTCACCCAGGCTGGAGTGGTGCAGTGACACGATCTGAGCTCACTGCAACCTCTGCCTCCTGGGTTAAAGTGATTCTCCTGCCTCAGCATCCCAAGTAGCTGGGATTACAGGCATGCATCACCATGTCCGGCTAATTTTTATGTTTTTAGTAGAGATGGGGTTTCGCCATGTTGGTCAGGCCAGTCTCAAACTCCTTGAGAGGTGAAGCCAGCTGGACTTCCTGGGTCGAGTGGGGACTTGGAGAACTCTTCTGTCCAGCTACAGGATTGTAAACGCACCAGTCAGTGCTCCGTGTCTAGCTAAATGATTGTAAATGCACCAATCAGCATTCTGTAAAAGTGCATCAATCAGGGCTCTGTGTCCAGCAAAAGGATTGTAAATGCACCAATCAGCACTCTGTAAAAATGCACCAATCAGCACTCTGTGTCTAGCTAGCAGATTGTAAATGCACCAATCAGCACTCTGTAAAATGGACTAATCAGCAGGATGTGGGCGGGGACAAATCAGGGAATAAAAGCTGGCCACCCCCAGCCAGCAGTGGCAACCTTCTTGAGTCCCCTTCTGTGCTGTAGAAGCTTTGTTCTTTCGCTCTTCACAATAAATCTTGCTGCTGCTCACTCTTTGGGTCCGTGCCACCTTTAAGAGCTGTAACACTCACTGCGAAGGTCTGTGGCTTCATTCTTGAAGTCAGCAAGACCAAGAACCCACCCGAAGGAACCAACTCCAGACACATCCTGACGTCAGGTGATCCACCCACCTTTGGCGTCCCAAAGGTGGCTTACAGGCGTGAGCCACCATGCCCGGTCAGCAGTGTGGAATATTTTAAACATTTCTCCAGTAAGAACTCGTTTGTTCCCTGAAGCTCTAGCAGGCTGCTCACATCGCTGTGTGATGCATATGTTATTACAGACTATCTGCCTTTGTACTATCGATCTCCATGAGACCTGGGGTCGTGTCTCATCATCTGCCTGTCTGCCCTGCACAGCTCCAGCGGTGATGTCTGCCCTGGGTAGAGTGGCACTATGGGTCCAGCACCCAAGCCCTCCTGGAGAAGCACGTTTAAATACACTGATATTGGGCCATCACAGTGTCAAATACACTGATAATAGTCTTGCGCTGCTCTAGCAGGAACACGAGATATTTGTTCCAGGCAGCAAAGAAAAGATCTGAATAAAAGCTTGATTTTTCTGTTTGTCTATGCACTTTGTGTCTTCCATCTTATCTGTGGCTACTAAGTAACAAAATAGGAAACTACATTCCTTTTTATCTTTTTAATACTTGAAAGTTATTTTCCATCATTGAAAATACACTTGTATTTTTTTGCAAATGGAAACTATTCATCAGTCAGTAAAGTCTGTGTACTTGTTTCCCTTACTTGTTATTTTGTTCAAAAGGATATAAGATTACAGGAGAACTTTTGCCAGAGACAGATAAGCTGATTCTAAAGTTTCAATGGAAGGGCAATGAAACCAGGACAGTTAAAACAATTCTGAAAAAGTAGAACAAAGTAGGAGGAATCACACAGAGTGATTTTAAGATTTATAACAAAGCTTCAGTAATCAAGACAATGTGGTAGGGGCAAAGGATGGGAACACAGTTTATCGAAACAGAACCCAGGACTCAGAAATGTACAACCAACTGCTTTTAGACAAAGATACAAAAGCAACTTAATGGATTAAGGACAGTCTTTTCACAAATGCTATTGGTCATCTATATGCAAAAAAAGCAAACCTTAAACTAAATCTCAAACCCTATACAAAAAATAACTCAGAATTGGTCATATACTTAAATGTAAAATGTAAAACCACACTATCTTTAGAAAAGAAATAGGAGAAAATCTTTTTACTAGAGGTTAGGCAAAGAGTTCTTAGACAAGAGAGCAAAAGCATGATTCATTAAAAAATAAAACTGATAAATTGGGCTTTATCAAAATGTACATTTTTTTGCCTGTGTTAAGAGAATGCAATGACAAGCTACAAACTTGGAAAACAAGCTCTGAAAATCACATATCCAACAAAAGAATTGTATCTGGATTATATAAAGAACTCCCCAAATTTGACAATAAGAAAATCAACAACTCCATTAAAAAATGAACAAAATACTTGAACAGCAGACACTCATCAAAGAGGATATAAGGATGGCAAATAAGCACATGGCAAGATGCTCAACATCATTAGTCATTCAGGAAATGCAAATAAAAACCACGGTGAGATATCACTCTACATCAATCAGGACAGCTGTAAGCAAAAACCAGAAAAGCCACCAAAAATACCAAGTCCTAATAAGAATAAGGAGTACTGCATTTTTCACACACTGCTGGTGAGAATGTAAAATGGAGGGGCCTCTCTGGAAAACAGTTCCTTATAAGGTTAAATATGCCCTTACCATATGACCCAGCAACCTACTCTTGGGCATTTACTTTAGAAAAATGAAGACTTCATCCAAAAATCTGTATGTGAATTTTACAGCAGTCTCATTCATGATTGCTAAAACCTAGAAACAACCCATATGTCTCTAAACAGGTGAACAGATAAACTGTGGTATAAGCATACAATGGAATACTACACAGCAATAAAGAAGGAATGAACTAGTGATATACACACCTTGGCTGGATTTCAAAGAAATAATGCTGAGTGAAGAAAGCCAGTCTCAAAAGGTTATAAACTGGCTGGGCACAGTGGCTCACACCTGTAATCCCAGCACCTTGGGAGGCTGAGGCGGGTGGATCACTTAAGGTCAGGAGTTTGAGACCAGCCTGACCAACATGGTGAAACCCCATCTCTAGAACAAATACAAAAAAAATTGGCCCGGCGCCTATAGTCCCAGATACTCAGGAGGCTAAGGCAGGAGAATCGCTTGAACCCAGGAGGCGGTGGTGGCGGTGAGCCGAGATTGCGCCCTTGCACTCCAGCCTGGGTGACAGAACAAGACTCTGTCTCAAAAAGAAAAAAAAAAAAATTATACACATATGATAGACAAAACTATCAGGGGAGAAAAAAGATGAGTGGTTACATGGGTCAGTCACGGGGGTAGAAGGTGTATACAGGGGTAGCAGGAGGGAATTTTGTTGGGTGATAGAACTGTTCCATATCCTGATTAGGATTATGCATACATTAAACTATATAAGTGTTAAAATTCCTAGACTTACGTAACAAAAAGGGAAAACAGGTCAATTTTACTGTATGATAATTTAAAAGAATATAAATTGTTCCTCTATTTCTCCTCTATAAAGATTCAAGAGGCCGGGCGCGGTGGCTCAAGCCTGTAATCCCAGCACTTTGGGAGGCCGAGACGGGCGGATCACGAGGTCAGTAGATCAAGACCATCCTGGCTAACACGGTGAAACCCCGTCTCTACTAAAAAAATACAAAAAACTAGCCGGGCGAGGTGGCTGGCGCCTGTAGTCCCAGCTACTCGGGAGGCTGAGGCAGGAGAATAGCGTAAACCCGGGAGGCGGAGCTTGCAGTGAGCTGACATCCGGCCACTGCACTCCAGTCTGGGTGACAGAGCGGGACTCCGTCTCAAAAAAAAAAAAAAAAAAAAAAAAAAAAAGATTCAAGAAAGAGATCCTATATGAGGCTCACCATATTTACACAGGTGTCCAAAACAGGGAGGAGAGTTAAGCTTCACAAATAAAGACAGGCAATTTTGGGCTACCAAATAGCCCTGTGTATTTTTAATCTTTTTGCTACAAAATGCACTCTTGTACAATAACATGAAATTCCCAGACCCGCAATAAATTATTAGAAAAATTGTACAACGTACCAGCTAGGCATGGTGGCCTGTAATCTCAGCACTTTGGGAGGCCAAGGCGGGCGGATCACCTGAGGTTGGGGAGTTTGAGACCAGTCTGACCAACATGGAGAAACCCGTCTCTACTAAAAATACAAAATTTGCTGGGCATGGGAGCACATGCCTGTAATCCCAGCTACTCGGGAGGCTAAGGCAGGAGAATCGCTTGAACCCAGCAGGCGGAGGTTGTGGTGAGCTGAGATTTTGCCATTGCACTCCAGCCTGGGCAACAAGAGCGAAACTCCATCTCTCTCTCTCTCTTTCTCTCTCTCTCTCTCTCTCTCACACACACACACACACACACACAAAATTATACGACACACCATAAATTAAATGTAAGTAAAATCACCCATCAACATGAAACAAAACCCACTGAAGAAGATGAGGTGCCACCACTCATAGGGATCTGTCTGGGCGCTGCCCTGCTGGGGAGGGGTGCACACAGAACGGGGCAGTCAGAAGAGCATTGAAGGCACACAGTGTGCAGCCTGGGGGCCAATCCTGCTTTCACCATGGCCCTCTGTGCCTCAGTTTCCTCACCTTAGATTCCACTAGTAACTACTTTCTAGGGTTGTTGTGCCATTGGTGCATTAATACATACAAAATACAGGCTGGCCTACGCTACATGCTTGAGAAAGGTTAGCGACTATCATCCCAGGGGCAGGAGTGTATGTAGTGACGTGAAGGCCATGAGAAATGGAGTGAACAATGAGAGCTGAATGTCTGAAATCACCAACAATTGTACTAAGGTGTTGGGAATTGTGGGTAATTTTTTAATCCCTTACAGACTTCCTATAATGCAATCATCTTTCTTTTTGGGGGTAAAAGAGGAGGAAAATACTCAGCCCTGTCTATAATATTTTCTGTGTTGGACTAGGCCCCTCGCCTCTTTGGAAGAGTCTCGGTGATTTTTTAACAGCTTCCTGTCTCTACGGTTAGTACTCATGCTGGTGAAGGATAAGTGCATTCTCATGGAAGAGAACAGGAGTACGTGTGGGCGTGGGGCCAGGGGGGAACTGGAAAAAAGAAACGGGGCCACGCTCCTGGTCACTTAGACTGTCCCTAGGAAGAAGAGAAAGAGTAAAAGGGGGGAAAAAAAAGCAAAAGTCCCCTCCCCTGCATCACACACAGGCATAAGATACCAAGAACGTCAGCTGGAAGTAGAGAAGCAGGTTCCGGCATGTGCTGACCCTAAATTGCATCTCACGTTTTTGCCTGTTTGTTTCACCTTTCCCAAATTTTAAACAAAGGGCTGTTTCTACACATGGACCTGTCTCTTGGGATGAGGACTAGTGTTTTTCTAAGCCGACTTCCCCCAGGAAGGCCCTCAGTTGTCATTCTTGTCATCACGGCTCACTGTAACTCCATCAGTCACCTGTGACCTGTGGTTATTAAGTTCATAAGTTACTGGAGGTCGGCACACTTCTGTCTGAGGCTCTGCTTCTCTCTAGTTTCTCCGTGCTGGAAGGATTCAGGGCAGGGGTTGCTGCCCCTCTTAGGGGCACTGCTGAGGCAAGCATGCTGGCCTACCAATTCCCAACACGTCTTCTGATCCTGAGGATGGACAGACTCATGATAAAGAGAAGATGAATGGAGTGAGCAAGTTGACCCTCAGTGAACAACTAGAAAGCAACTCCATGCAGCCTCTACCAGGGAACTGAAAGGCACCCTGCATCCAGAGATGTTATAAGGAACAAGCCAAAAAGAGGGGACTCCAAAAACTTGTTGGAGCTTCTCTGACAGCACACGGGGCCCAAACATCTTTTAGAAGGAATGTGGCTTCACTGACAAGAAGATGCTCGATGACTGGGTGTGGGGGGTGGGGGGAAAGGGAACTCACATTTCTCTGCAGCAATCCCTCCTTCTAAGCGGCAGAGCCCCCAGCATATTCCAATCACCATCTCTGATCTATCTGCCAACCTTCTCCAGGTTACTGAAACAAAGACGTCCTGGTCCTGCCACCATGAGGTTCTGCATCTGTGCACGGACACCACACCCCCCAGTCTAGTTGCCTTGCACACTTCCTGTCCCTATTCCCCCGCTGGGCTCTGCCTGGCCCACTGGGTATTTGAGCCCCTGTGCTCCTGGTGCCCATGGCTCCCTCACTGTGAATAACCAATTGTCTGTCTCCTGTTCTCCCCTCACTCACCACCAGCAGGTCAGCTCCATGGGGCAGGAACCACATCTGTCATGTTCCCTCCAGTGTCCTCAGAGCTCAGTGCCCACCTCAGAGTCAGCACTTGTTCACAGAGTGAACTAATGAACTCAATAAACCTTCTTTTTTTATTTTTTTCAGATGGAGTCTCACTCTGTCACCCAGGCTGGAGTGCAGTGGCACGATCTCGGCTCACTGCAACCTCCGCCTTCCTAGTTCAAGTGATTCTCCTGCTTCAGCCTCCCAAGTAGCTGGGATTACCGGTGCCTGCCACCACACTTGGCTAATTTTTGTATTTTTTCATTAGAGATGGGGTTTCACCATGTTGGTCAGGCTGGTCTCGAACTGACCTCAAGTGATCTGCCCACCTCGGCCTCCCAATGCGCTTGGATTACAGGCATGAGCCACCTGGGCAGAACTTAATAAGCCTTCTTTGGTTAAGAGTTTGTGAGTGAGTTTCGTGGCACCGCTTCACTTGGAAAAGGGACCTGGCTGACCCTAGGCCACTGTCACCCCAGGTTTGTAGATACATTGGAGTGTGCAGATCTCCACCACACCGGTGCTGGGACATTTTCTCTCTGTGTTTTGTCTGCAGAGCCAGTGGGAGTGAGTTTTCGTGGTCCCTAAGAACTAATTTCCTTGCACTTTCATCCTGTGGACTCATCAGACCATCAAGTAAGAGCAGCAAGAATTCTTTCCCGCAGCCATTGCTGATGCAGTGAAGGAAGCAGTAGTTCCCAACCGCCCTACTGCACTCAGCGGTCCTGATACTGATGGCAGCTAAAGCGACAAAGGTGGGGTGTGTCTGAGAATGCCAAGGTGTAGACTGGGTGGTGCGGTTCCTTCCCAGGACCTGTGGTTTCTTATGGCTGTGATTAAGGGCAGTGATGATCTGGAGTGACTTTTGCCCTTTTGCCCAGTCAGAGAATGACTGTTGACAGAGGTCAGCCACACCCTGTTCCCACATGTGTCCCAACCAGAACGCTGCAGGATCGCTGCCTTTTGCAGCAGACCGAGAAGGTGCGTGCAAGGCAGGAAGGGCGTCCTGCTTAGCCAGGCACGTAGTCAGGACACATTCACACTGCCTGCTCCTCACAGTCCACCATTTGTCCATAAAACATAACAGGAGGATACTGTTTTCGTTTCAGATAAGGAGGCCTAGGAAATGAAAGATACAACATCCCCAGTGGCTATGATTCCTTAACGCTACAACCCTCGAAGTCCATACTGAAAATTCACCCTGAAGAAAGGCGGGCGTGCCCGTGGTCCTAAATTTCCTAGATGATCTGTAACTGCCTCTACAGCTACATCCAAAATTCCCAGGGCGTCACAGTACTCACGGTGGGTAAGTCAACGTAGGGAGTAAAATGTTACAAATGTTTTTCAGAACATCGGTTGTGCAGTCCTCTTGGGTCATCAACACTTTTTCAAAGGTTGAAATCCAGAATGGGCTCTGTAAAATTTCTTTTAGGAGAGCCATCTTCAATGGCCTTCCCTTGGTCTGCGAGCTCTGGGGAGTATGCAGTCATGAGGGGTGTGAAGTGCAGAATCAGGAGCCTGGGCCACCCAACTCAAGTTGGTAAAGCTTTGTCCATAAGACTGTGCACACAGCCACTTACCCCACCATAAAGCAGGATAATAATACCTGGAGCAGGCCTGCTGTGAGGATAGACCCCACATTTCAACCCCTGGACACACAGGGAGCTCTGAACAAAGATCAGCGTCCTCTCCTTCCTGGCTTCACTTTCAAGGTTAGACGATTTGGTTGTCCTGACTACATAAGCCCTGAGAAGCGTTCAGGGGTAACACAAAGAGATCATTACCTTTGGTCCTGTCTCCAATCGGGAATAAAGTAAGTAAGTATGCAGGTCCCCGTATTTCATGAAAGGTAAAATTACCATGGGCTTTGGGATGCCTTGAGAGCTCATTTCTATACATACACCTGAAATGACAAACACAGCATCAATTACAAAGAGCCCTTGTTACTGTGACCAGAAAAGCCCTGCAGGACCACTGGCCAAACTGAAGCCATGTGTTACCAAGTTAACAGTTTAAAAAACCCAAGAGCTCCTCACTCACACCTGTTCTAGAAAATGGAACACACACAGGGTCCACTACTTTTTTTTTCCCCCTTTCAGATTAATGAGGGCATGAGGGCTCTCACAAATCAAACTGTAACAACTATAGCCATCTAGAAACCCAGGAATTCCTGTTAGACTGAGTCTGAGGGGTAGTGACCCCACAAGATTTAAGGGCGAACTAGTTTCATGTGATAGTTATTTAATCATGTGAAAAAGTCCACTGCAAATGCTTAAACTAGTAAAACAACTTTGAAGGGCTGTAGGTAAAATTCACATCCCTGAATTTTAAGAGTTTTGTAAAGGAGAAGCTACAATATCATTTATCATGGAATCTGAGAGCCAGAGGCTGTCACCTGATCCCAGGCTTGCAAAGCTCCTGCACTCTGTGGTGTGATCACAAAGTGAGATTGTTCTCATAGTCGGCTAAAGCCAATAGCAGTGAATGAATAACAGTAGTGAATTTGACATAATACTGTATACAAACATTGATTTTCACATCTCTCTGCAGTGTCAGTCTTATAAAACTTTGAAAGATCTCAAAAGAATTTAGCGTGTAGTGTATCCAGTCACAGGATGGCAAAACAAAAACAAAAAACCAAAGCTAGCAGAAAATTCAATTATTTCCAGGTTACTCTTCTCTCTTGGGACAGAGTCACTTACACAGCATCCATTCCATACTTAATCTCCTCTTTTGTAATTTTTGGGTAACGGAGCTGCAAAGCCAAATTACATTAAATCACATTCTATAGAACTGCTAAATCATATTCCATGAAATCATCAATGTACCATAATCTTAAGAAATCAGTACTTTCTTTTTTTTTTTTTTTTTTTTAGACAAAGTGTCCCTCTTGTTCCCCAGGTTGGAGTGCAATGGTGCGATCTCGGCTCACTGCAACCTCCACCTCCTGGGTTCCAGCGATTCTCCTGCTTCAGCCTCCTGAGTAGCTGGGATTACAGGCACTTGCCACCATGCTTGGCTAATTTTTTTTGTATTTTTAGCAGGGGCAGGGTTTCACCATGTTGGCCAGGCTGGTCTGGAACTCCAGACCTCATGTGATCCGCCTGCCTCGGCCTCCAAAAGTGCTGGGATTACAGGTGTGAGCCACCGCGCCTGGCCAGAAATCAGTGCTTTCAAATAGGTTAATAAATTACTTCTCAAAGATAACCTGTGGAATTTGTCTACTTTTTCAGCTTTATCCCACTGCTGTCTAATTCATGTATAACCTTAAATTCATAAAAATTATAACACGGCCACCTCTGTGTCTTGCCTTTGAGTAACCGAGGATAATTTAATTCATACTCTCCAGAATTCTGTAGAAAACTCAAATCATTCCTGAGCCCATCAGTGTCCAGAAAATGCAAGCTCATGATTACTATCAGCCTCAGAAAACATCATTGTGAAGAGAAGTCTGGGTGAAAACCTCAATGTTATAGGTTATGTTGGGGTTATACAAAGTGTAAACGTATCTACACCAGAGATCTTTCCCTTTGGTACAGAGCAGATCAGCAGAGCCCCTTGGCCACCCACTCCCACATTTCTCAGAAGTACCTAGAAGTCGAATGACATTTGGGTGGCTGAAATCTTTCATGCACGCTGCCTCACTGAGAAACTCCTCGATCTCCCGCTGTGAAAAGTTGTCCACTAAAGAAGAAAAAAGAAAAGGTTAAGTATGGATAATTCACTCAATTAAGGGGAGGGGGTGGGCAACAGCAATTCTGTTCTCTAAAATCCAGGCCAGGAAGAGATGAAACTATAGAGACAGGAAACAGACGGGTGGTTGTCACGGGCAAGTAGGGGTAGGGAAGAGAAGACGGGGGCAAACAGGCAAAGCACAGGGGACTTTTAGGGCCAAGAAATAATTCTGTAAGATACTGTAGTGGTGGATGCATGACATTACACATTTGTCAAAACCCACAGAGTTGTACAACACCAACAGTGAACCCTAATGTAAAATATGGACTCTGGTTAATAATAATGTATCAGTATGGGTTCATCAATTGCAAAAAATGCAGCTCAGTAATAAAAGACATTAATAATAGGAGAGATTGTGTGTGTCAGGAGGGGACCTATGGGCATTCTCTGTACTTTCTGCCCAACTTTTCTGCAAACCTGAAACTGCTCTAAAAAGTTAAAGTCTAATGGTAAAGAAAAAAAATTCCAAAAAAACACACAAAAAACCCCAAACCAAAACCAAGAACAATTCTAACTGATCTGTTGCAATTATATTTGCTTTTTTTTTTTTTTTTTGAGACAGAATCTTGCTCTGTCCCCCAGGCTGGAGTGCAGTGGCAGGATCTCGGCTCCACCTCCCAGGTTCACATCATTCTCCTGCCTCAGCCTCCCAAGCAGCTGGGACTACAGGCGCCCGCCACCACACCCGGCTAATTTTTTTTTTTTTTGTATTTTTTAGTAGAGACGGGGTTTCACCGTGTTAGCCAAGATGGTCTCGAGTTCCTGACCTCGTGATCTGCCCACCTCGGCCTCCCAAAGTGCTGGGATTACAGGCATGAGCCACCGCGCCCAGCCTGTTTTTTTTTTTAAAAAGAAAGAACCCACACCTCTCCCTTCTGTTGGTGTGTGTCCTGCAAGTCTGGTTGCTCAACCACACCTTATAAGCCGGATGCATTTTCACACCACGTTTTTTAAATTAAATTGGCTTAAGAGAGACATTTAAAATTCTGTATTATGCTAAGTGAAATAAGCCAGTCACAAAAGGATGAACATTGTATGAAGTACCTAGAGAGTCAAAATCAGAGACAGAAAATAGAATAGTGCTTGCTAGGGCTGGGGAGAGAGGGTACTGGGGAGTCATTGTTCAGTAGGTGTAGAGTTTCAGTTTTGCAAGATGAAAAGTTTTGGGGCCGGGCGCAGTGGATCACGCCTGTAATCCCGGCACTTTGGGAGGCCAAGGCGGGTGGATCACGAGGTCAGGAGATCGAGACCATCCTGGCTAACAGGGTGAAACCCCGTCTCTACTAAAAATACAAAAAATTAGCCGGGCATGGTGGTGGGTGCCTGTAGTCTCAGCTACTCGGGAGGCTGAGGCAGGAGAATGGCATGAACCCAGGAGGCGGAGCTTGCAGTGAGCCGAGATAGCACCACTGCACTCCAGCCTGGGCGACAGAGCGAGACTCTGTCTCAACATAAAAAAAAAAAGAAAAGTTTTAGAGATGGATGGTAGTGATGGTTGTATAACATTATGAATATGGCTCTTAATATCACTGAACTGTATACTTAAAATGGTTAAGATGGTAAATTTTACATTATGTATATGTTGCCCCAATTAAAAACAAATAAATAAAACAAAAAGTCAGGTTTGCCTTCGGGAATTTGCATTAACAGTGTATAACTACTGATTAAAATCATGCACGAGGGCATCTAATGCAGTGTCTGTACCATCCTATGGGCTTAATATATATTATTCTTCTTTCTACTGAAGCAAATTTAGAAAAATTCAAAAATTTTCTTAATTAAAAAAAAAAAGATCTATACATCTGCAAAAATTTGCCCTCACCTATTCCTTTTGCTGCAAACAGCCAGGTGGGGGAATAGAGGTGCAGGGCTCTGCCTGCAGACTCTTCCCTGGGGGGTTCAACCTGCAAGTAAATGTAGCTGAGCCTGGGGATTTTGAAGCTAGAGATTATTCTTTCAATCTTTGACAATTAGCAGGGGTGTAATCCCTATGCAAGTTACCCTAATGAAATTAAATAACTGCAGAGCCAAGCCAGAGAAAAAGGGGGTTCCAGGCCCAGCTCCTCCCACTAGGCCTCCTAATATGCGTGCCTATATCCCTAAATAGGGATTATGGAAGGATTCCCCACAGACACACTGTGAGGCTCAAATAAAATCACGGAAGAGCAGGAATGGTGCAGAATATGGCTCAGTGCTCGGTTCAGCTCCAGTTAGGATTCTGACTTCAGGGTGCTTTAGTTTCTGGGGGCTAGTTCCTGAACCTCCTTTTCAGTTATGTTCATTTTCTCTTCTTCTTGTCCTGATGAAATGCGGGAATAACTGCAATGTCCTTTGGCTAATGGTGAGTATCGCATAAATATTAGCCATTACGGTCTGCTTAAAAAGCAAAAAGCATCGGTTCATGTGGCTTGTTGGTTATTGTGGTTCCTTTTCATAACCAAATTAAGCTTCAGCCTCCAGGCCAGGTGCGGTGGCTCACACCTGTAATCCCAGCACTTTGGGAGGCCAAAGTGGGCGGATTACTTGAGGCCAAGAATTCAAGACCAGCCTGGCCAACACGGTGAAATCCCATGTCTACAAAAAATACAAAAATTAACCAGACATGGTGGTGCATGCCTGTAATCCCAGCTACTTGGGAGGCTGAGGCAGGAGAATTACTCGAACCCAGAGGCAGAAGTTGCAGTGAGCCGAGATCGTGCCACTGCACTCCAGCCTAGGCGACAGAGCAATACTCTGTCTCAAAAAGAAAAAAATAAATAAACTTCAGCCTTTTCATTTAAGAGTCTCGGAACATGCTTATAATCTAACTTATGCTTTAATGTCCAGTAACTAGTGGATTTAAATTTTAGGAAGAATCCAACTTTACTTTATTCCCTGATCAAAAATAGTATTGAATAGGTACAAGGGGTTAATAAGGAAGCAACACCAAGAATATTGACAAACTGAGCACCAAATAATCTCCATCCATGATTCGTGATGAAGACTGTGGGTGAAATATCATATGACCACGGCCTATTTTCTAAGTTCCCCAGTGATAGGCCATGACCAGCCAGACACCCATAGAATCAAACTTAGACAGCTGTGTGTCCTTCCTGGGAGAAGGACATGGAGAGGAAATGCTACGTTGCTCTGCCGGTGAAATCTGGTCATCTTATGGTAATGAAGAAGCCCAGCACAACCTGCCCCCTTTCTAGCTATTTCAATTAGACAAGTCAGCAAGTCACTATAGTTTCCTTACCTATATAGATTTTGGGATGGGTGCGGTGGCTCACGCCTGTTATCCCAGAACTTTGGGGGGCTGAGGCAGGTGGATCATTTGAGGTCAGGAGTTTGAGACCAGCCGGGCCAACATGGAGAAACCCCATCTTTACTAAAAATTCAAAAATTTAGGCAGGTGTGTTGGTGGGTACCTGTAATCCCAGCTACTCAGGAGACTGAGGTGGGAGAAATCACTTAAACCCAGGAGGTGGAGGTTGCAGTAAGCCAAGATGGCGCCACTGCACGCCAGCCTGTGTGACACAGTGAGACTCCATCTCAATTAAAAAAAAAAAAAAAAAAAAGGATTTGAGAGGGCCTAGACTGCATAGATTTTAGAGTGTCCTAACTGGCATCTAGCACTATTTTTTTAAATTTATTTTTTATTATTATACTTTAAGTTCTAGGGTACATGTGCACAATGTACAGGTTTGTTACATATGTATACATGTGCCATGTTGGTGTGCTGCACTCATTAACTCGTCATTTACATTAGGTATATCTCCTAATGCTATCCCTCCCCCCTTCCCCCTCCCCACAATAGGCCCTGGTGTGTGATGTTCCCCTTCCCATGTCCAAGTGATCTCATTGTTCAGTTCCCACCTATGAGTGAGAACATGCGGTATTTGGTTTTCTGTTCTTGCGATAGTTTGCTGAGAATGATGGTTTCCAGCTGCATCCATGTCTCTACAAAGGACACGAACTCATCCTTTTTTATGGCTGCATAGTATTCCATGGTGTATATGTGCCATATTTTCTTAATCCAGTCTGTCACTGATGGACATTTGGGTTGATTCCAAGTCTTTGCTATTGTGAATAGTGCTGCAATAAACATACGTGCATCTAGCACTATTTTTGTCAACACTGTAATTTGTTCTCCTCCACACTGACATCAAAGTGAACTTTCTGGAATGTAACCTGCTCTGTTCTTACTTGGTTAAGACTCTTTTTTGTTTGAGAATTGAGTCTCACTCTGTCACCCAGGCTGGAGTCCAGTGGCGTGATCTAGGCTCACTGCAACCTCTGCCTCCTGAGTTCAAGCGATTCTCCTGCCTTAGCCACCCGGGATTACAGGTGCGTGCCACCATGCCCAGCTAATTTTTGTATTTTTAGTGGAGACGAGGTTTCACCATGTTGCTCAGGCTCGTCTCAAACTCCTGACCTTGTGATCCACCCGCCTCAGCCTCCCAAAGTGCTGGGATTACAGGCCACCGCGCCCAGCTGGTTAAGACTCTTAACAGCGCTCTACTCCTTGCAGGATAAAGCAGGTTCTTGGCTATGATTTACAAGACCCTCCCTGCCCCACTGCTGGCTCTCTTCCCATCTTGCTTGGAAGTTCTAGCTTATAATAGCAACTCTTCATATGCCTTGACCAAGTATTTCTCCTCCTTCTGGGGAACTTACTTTCCAGGCAGCCCACAGCTTCCTCAGGGCCATGCAATCATCCTCAAATGAGGAAGTGGCCCCACCACACTAGACAGGTCGGCCAGAACAACCCCTGGGGTCAGATGTTGCCATCAGATCACCACTGCCTCAGCAATTCATGCTCTCCTTTGGAGTTGTTAGCTCTACTAGATGAGAGAGAGTGAGAGAGAGAGACAGTGAGAGAAAGAGAGAGAGCAAGACAGAGAGTATGTACGCATAGGCATGCAGGAGTTAGTAAAACTTAAAAAAATGTTATTGCCTTGAGTATAAAGAATATGTAGGCCGGGCACGGTGGCTCACGCCTGTAATCCAGCACTTTGGGAGGCTGAGGTGGGCAGATCACAAGGTCAGGAGATCAAGACCATCCTGGCTAACACAGTGAAACCCCGTCTCTACTAAAAATACAAAAATTAGCCAGACGTGGTGGCAGGCGCTTGTAGTCCCAGCTACTTGGGAGGCTGAGGCAGGAGAATGGCGTGAACCCGGAAGGCAGAGCTTGCAGTGAGCTGAGATTGCACCACTGCACTCCAGCCTGGGCAACAAAGCAAGACTCTGTCTCAAAAAAAAAAAAAAACCCACAAAAGAATATGTAATGCATGCACGAAGAGCTCATTATAGTAATTCCCCCTTGGTGACCAGTGTTACTCATTGCCTTCTAACCCACTGGCAACTGAGATTGTGACATATGGCCTCATGGAGCACCCAATACTGAAGCAACTGCCCACCCCAGAAGAATGGGATTCATCATTGATAACTCACACTTCATGGTCTTCACTGCCACTTTCTGAGAGGTCCCATCTTCCTGCTTAAGATTTCCTTCCATTACAGACCCAAACTCTCCTGTGAAGTGAAAGAACTCTGTATGGACACTGTGCAAATTCTCCCCTGACCACAGAAATGCTACAGTGCCAGGGCTGCTGGCTTCATGTGGTATGAGAGCATCTCACCCACGGGTAGCCAGGCAGAGCCGGCCCAGGCCACCCGCATCGCAAACCAGGGCAATGCACCGCACTCTAGTCTCCTGCTTGTCACGAGCTTGGGTGGCTTGGGCCCACCTTTGCTCATCACTTTATTAAGCATTATAACTGATCCAAGACACTTAGAAGAGAACATGAAAAATACAATTGAAGTTTCTAAAGCACAAACTCTTAATACCATTATCATTCATCCTAAGAACAACTTAACAAGTTAAATATGTATTTTCATTTTTGTTCCTAATTAGAAAGATGCCAAGAACAATAAACTTAAGAACTAGAGGAATAATCTTAAAGTACGTAGGAAACTAATCAATGAATTACATGCTTTTCAATGAAGAACGAAAATTAATATTTTTCAAGGACCTGTATGTGCTAGGTATTGAAGAGAATCTTTTCATTTGCCAGATCTGAGTTTCAAAAATCAATAGTCTATCATTTTAAATAATAAAATATAACTATCCATAGTATAACTCAGAGTCCTAAGATGGTATTTTATTTAATAAATACATGTTAAAGAACTATTCTAAACTGCTTACCTTCTTGTCCCACATTTTATTAGAATTACTTTAAACTGCTTACCTTCGCCCAGAATTTTTCCAAGAATTAGAAGATTCCTGTCAATCACAACATCTTCTAGTTTATTTTGTAGTTCCTCGCTGACTCCCAAGCTATGTACTGAAAAAGGAGTAATTTAGTATGTATAAAAATGGTCAGCATGCTTTCTTTCACTTAATAACTAAAATGAAATAAAGTCCTGTATAATAAACATTCCTGCCGGGCGCAGTGGCTCAAGCCTGTAATCCCAGCACTTTGGGAGGCCAAGACGGGCAGATCACGAGGTCAGGAGATCGAGACCATCCTGGCTAACACGGTGAAACCCTGTCTCTACTAAAAAATACAAAAAAACTAGCCAGGCAAGGTGGCGGGCGCCTGTAGTCCCAGGTACTCGGGAGGCTGAGGCAGGAGAATGGCGTAATCCCGGGAGGCGGAGCTTGCAGTGAGCCGAGATCTGGCCACTGCACTCTAGCCTGGGCGACAGAGCGAGACTCCATCTCAAAAAAATAAAATAAAATAAAATAAATATTCCTTATTTATTTATTTATTGAGCCAGAGTCTAGCTCTGTTGCCCAGGCTGGAGTGCAATGGCACAGTCTTGGCTCACTGCAACCTCTGACTCCTAGGTTCAAGCGACCTCAGACGGCACAAGTATCTGGAACTGCAGGCACGCACCACCACACCCAGCTAATTTATGTATTTTTAGTAGAGACGGGTTTCATAATGTGGGCCAGACTGGTCTCGAACTCCTGACCTCAAGTAATCTGCCCACCTCGCCCTCCCAAAGTGCTGGGATTACAGGCATGAGCCACCACGGCCAGCCCCTTTTCTCATTTTGTATCTATTATTTCTCTCCCCAAATTGCCAGTAATGAAACTTCATACTTTATTATGATTAAACTAAGTATAATGAATCCTTCAGGGCAAGGTTAATTCTGGAGAATTACAAAAATTAGAACCGTATTTCTCTTTCTGTAGTGTGGTAGCAACAGCCGGCAATCAGATTCATGTAGGGGTGGTTTGCCTTTGACTTAAAGGGGTAAGGAAGGTAAGTAAGTCAATAGGTACTTTCTAGTGAATTCTTTACTATTAATATTATACCCTTAACTACAGTATACAAAAGAACCACACTTCCCCTACCCTCCCATGCCATGGATGGAGTCTCACAAACCACAGAAAACATCTAGAGAACAAGCTCTTATTTTACATACTGTATATGAAACCTCATTATAACAGCATAGCTAGGGCTAAAATGAGCACTTTGAGGAACTGGAGAATAAGATTTTCTATAATAAAATATGTAATATAGTAAGATATATAATAGATGTGTTGTGTTGGCAACAAGAGAAATTAACCAGAAGGAGACCAGTTCAACAACTCCTGGCAAATGATTCAGTATGGACCATAGTTAAGGCATCAACAAGCTCTTGAAAGAAAAAAAAAATGTGGATAATTAGGACACATTAGTTCTCCGAGAAAAAACTTTATCCAGTGGTTCTCCAATAAAGGAGAGAAAGTGGTCTAAATGACAAATTTTAAAATTTTAAATTAAAAAAAAAATTGAGGATATCTAAAAGTCAAAACTTACAGATTAGAAACGTAAAGCAACTAATAATATTCTACACCAAGCAAGTTTCTATTTCATAGCAACCTGTATTCTGTCATTTTCATAGATTTTCTTTACTGGGGGCAAAAATCCAGAAGCATGAATTTGTTAATATTTGCATGTTCTTTCTATACTTTTTCTGAAATTATTTAGGAACACTAGTATCTGTTTAGTTCCACTGTTTAAACCAGAAGCCCCCACTCTCTGATTCAGCAAAGCTCAAACCATAATTACTACAAAGCATGTTGGCACATCATCCTCGGAGTTGGTTGCCAGGAAAACAGGAAATGAGGCTCGAGATTATGTCCGCTAGTTATAAGTTTTCTTTAAATCCCTGACCTCTACCCATCTTCTGTCACCCCAGAAGGTTCCTCTTTTCTGCCACATTTCATGACATTAGGAGTCCTTTTAACCCCAGGTTAAGCTCCTGATTCCAGTAAACTAGCCCGCAGAGCTGTGCATAGCAGTATCTATCTACTTGCGGCTTTTAAAGACATTTTGTACATTAAAAATATCCATTCGTCTTCGATACCTTTGGCTTTTGTTAGAAATCTGTCTGTTGTTCTTTCTTTGTTCTCAACTATTTTAACTTTTGCCAAAAAGGGAAATGAAAGCCAACTTACAGGTAAGTTCAATGGCTCGCCGACAGAAGGACTTCTTTGCTATATAATTTACCACTAATTCAGAATCCTCCTCTGTGAATGCATTCCTGGGTGAATGAAAACAAAGATACTTCACTATAAAAACAGGGCTACTGGGGCAGGTGCTGATTCCACAAGGATGCTACAGAGCTTCCCCTTTTCAACGGGCTCTTCTACAACAAAAACTTTCCCCCTAGAAGAAATGTGTTTCTTTCCTTCGATTTATTTTAGACTTACTTGGCAATATTGAAACTACTCTAGCTAGGTACCATCAAGAACAGAGAATAGCAGACAAGCTCCCAGTGGCCAAAGCGGTAACAATCTGAGCAAGAAACTAAAGTAATACTAGACTATGAGTATAAAATGAATATCAATGAGTTCATACTTATGAAAATATGATTGAATGAATGAATGGAACAAAACACACCAATCTCCTGTGGTGAAGGATTCCAAATATTTTATGTAGCTAGTAAGGGGTGGAGGGAGTTAAATCCTTACGCTGTGACTATGGGCTTGCATAGGGACTTGCTTCCAAAGAACAGTAGGGAAAGGGAGAAAAAATAACTTCATAGTAGAGAAACCCAGCAAATACTACTTCCGCCAGGTGATCAATGTCAACATCAGCAGTGAAAAATCATGTTAATATGCACCCTTGATAAGCAATGATGACACTGGCACTTTAATTCTGTGGCTCTTCCTCTCAATCACCCATAACCCCTGCTCATTATCAGCAAAACATTGAACAAATTGCAACAGAGGGGTATCCTATAAAACCCCCAAGTAACACTTCTGAAAACTGGCAAGATCATCAAAGATAAGAAAGGTCTAAGAGGCCGGGCGCGGTGGCTCACGCCTGTAATCCCAGCACTTTGGGAGGCCGAGGCGGGCGGATCACAAGGTCAGGAGATCGAGACCACGGTGAAACTCCGTCTCTACTAAAAATACAAAAAATTAGCCGGGCGCGGTTGTGGGCGCCTGTAGTCCCAGCTACTCGGGAGGCTGAGGCAGGAGAATGGCGTGAACCCGGGAGGCGGAGCTTGCAGTGAGCCGAGATCGCGCCACTGCACTCCAGCCTGGGCGACAGAGCGAGACTCTGTCTCAAAAAAAAAAAAAAAAAGAAAGGTCTAAGAAACGGCCACAGCCAAGAGGAGCCTAAGGAGATGTGACGACTGACTGTAAAATGTGGCGTCCTGGATGGGATCCCAGAACAGAAAAGGGACATTAGGTGAAAATTAAGGAAATCTCAAAGTAGAGATGTTAGCTAATGACAATGTATCAATATTGCTCATTAACTGTAACAAATGTATTGTACTAATTGTCAGGACCCTGAGCCCAAGCTAAGCCATCATTTCCCCTGTGACCTGCACATATACATCCAGATGGTCTGAAGCAACCGAAGATCCACAAAAGAAGTGAAAATAGTCAGTTCCTGCCTTAACTGATGACATTCCACCATTGTGATTTGTTCCTGCTCCACCCTAATTGATCACTTGACTTTGTGACAATACCCCCTCCCCGCCCTCGCGATAAGGTACTTTGTGATATTCCCCCCATCCTTGTGAATGTACTTTGTACGATACACCCTCTCCACCCTTGAGAAGGTACTTTGTAACATTCTCCCCTGCCCTTAAGATGGTACTTTGTAATATTCTCCCCACTCTTGAGAATGTACTCTGCAAGATCCACCCCCTGCCCGCAAAAAATTGGTCCTAACTCCACCGCCTATCCCAAACCTATAAGAACTAACAATAATTCCACCATCCTTTGCTGACTCCTTTTTCGGACTCAGCCCGCCTGCACCCAGGTGATTAAAAAGCTTTATTGTGGCCAGGCACGGTGGCTCACGCCTGTAATCCCAGCACTTTGGGAGGCCAAGGCGGACAGATCACGAGGTCAGGAGATCGAGACCATCCTGGTTAACATGGTGAAACCCCGTCTCTACTAAAAATACAAAAAATTAGCCGGGCGTGATGGCAGGCGCCTGTAGTCCCAGGTACTCGGGAGGCTGAGGCAGGAGAATGGCATGTACCTGGGAGGCGGAGCTTCCAGTGAGCCGAGATAGTGCCACTGCACTCCAGCCTGGGTGATAGAGCAAGACCCCGTCCCAAAAAAAAAAAAAAAAAAAAAAGCTTTATTGCTCACACAAAGCCTGTTGATGGTCTCTTCACACGGACACGTGTGATACTAATAATGTAAGCTGTTAATAATAGAGGAAACTAGGTATGGAGCATATGAGAAGTTTCTGTACTATCTTCTCAATGTTTCTGTAAAATTAAAACTGTTCTAAAAAATAAGGCTGGGCGTGGTGATTCATGCCTGCAATCCCAGCACTTTGGGAGGCCGAGGCAGGAGGATCACTTGAGCCCAGGAGTTCAAGACGAGCCTGGGCAACAAGGTGAGATGCCTCATCTCTACAAAAAGTAAGAAAATTAGCCAGAAATGGTAGTGTGCGACTGTGGTCCCAGCTAATCGGGAGGCTGAGATGGGAGGATCACTTGGGTTCTGGAGGATGAGGCTGCAGTGAGCTATGACTGCACCACTGCACTCCAGCCCGGACGACAGAGCAAGATGCTGTCTCAAAAAAATGAATTAATTTTAAAAATAAAAAATGAAGCCTATTTTAATAATCCATTTAGTCACTGTTTTAGACTAATTGGTGGGAAAGTATTATGAATTAGAAAGTCCAGATTACAGATTTAATCTCAATTTACCTTAGGTACATAGGTTATTTCAAAGAGATACACAATTAAAAAAAATACTGATGTACAAAAAGCAAAGCACTTGGAAAGATGTACGCCAAAATAGCAACCAAGACCAACTATGGGCCTGAGATGGGTCTCACTTTCTCCTTTTGACTATTCTATGTAATCTGATTTTTAAAAAATATAATGTTATTTTTATAAGTAAAAATAAAAGTATTTTCATTTAAAAATGAGCTGGAAAGTGGTTTTACAAAAGGAACAAATGAATAGATCTTGTAGTAAGGATCCATGGGAACTGACTTTGGCACAGATAAAAATAACCTGTTACAAGTCTTTGTTTTAAGCTTCTGCTGAGCTTAAGGGTTCCTGGAAATAGTTTTATTTTTAAATATTTGAAATAGTATTGTAATCTTGTTAATATATTTGCTGTGCTCAGCAGCCCCACTTTTTGGTAATGTGGCATGCGCTGCTCTTTCTGGCTGGAATGCTCTTCTTCTGTCTCATCTAATGAATACCTGCTCTTTCTTCAGATCTTAGCTCTGGTGTCAGCCACTTTTGCACGAAGGCCTTCCCTGACTTTCTTCACGCAGCCAAATTTTTCTGACACATTCTTACCCCTTTACATAGAATTTATTACAGTTGCCATTGTTAATCTATTCTGTGACTGCTTGACTACTGCCTGACTCCCCATGAACTGTGAACCCCATGAGGGCAGGATTTTGTTCACCACTGTATTCCAGGCTAGTGCAGTGCCCAGTGCCTAGCAGGCCTTTAATACATATGAGTGGGGCTACTCTTGCAGCTTCTGCAGAGGTTCTCCGTACTTGTTTTATGATGAGCCCACATGTCACACCAAGATCCTGGGATGTATTTTAGTCAATTATATGTTCAAGATTTAGATCAGATTTTGTCCACTTCTTTAAAATAGTCATTCTTAGAATTCACATACTAAGATATAACAATTGTAAGAATAGGCTTGTAAAGACTAAAGTAACTGACCCCTAAGACTGGGATGAACACAAATAAAGGGCAGCCTGGCTGCCAATCTTAAGCCCTTCTCACGCCTATGGCAAGTCTTGGAGCGAGTGGGATGTTCTAGTAGCATTCTGAAGGTGGAGCAATGAAAGAGGGAGGCTCAGCCCCCTCCAAAGTATAGCCATACACTCCTCACTCAATCTGTCCCACTCCAACCTGCCAACAACCCTTCTGGGTTCAAGCAATTCCTGTGCCTCAACCTCTCAAGTAGCTGGGATTACAGGCATGTGTCATCATGCCCAGCCAATTTTTGCATTTTCTGTAGAGACAACGTTTTGCCCTGTTGGCCAGGCTGGTCTCAAACTCCTGACCTCAAGTGATCCGCCTGCCTTGACCTCCCAAAGTGCTGGGATTACAGGTGTGAGCCACCGCCCTCGGCCTATTTTTAAGGCTTCTAATAAAAGTCCTCACTGAACAGCAACCCAGTTTGAGTAGCAAAGGCCTACTGATACTCTTCTCTGTAAAGGAACCCTTTTCAGGGCTGGCTTTTGCTGGCAGCTGCTTCTGTAAGCCATGGCCTAAGTCAGGAAGCTGCCTGAGCCCAGGGTATGCATAAGGCAGGGCAGCCACCTGGGAGCAATGTGAGCAGCTGGCCCAACAGGAAAGGCATAATCACTTGGTATAACAACCTGGTCAACAGCAGTGAGCAAACATTTTTAGCTGGGAGACTTACCCGAACTTTGTCTCCTGAACTCTTTTTCTGACGGCCAAGGAGATGTATAAAACCAACCCAATCAAAATAAATCCACAAAAGCAGCCAAAGATGATGAGCACAGGATCTGCGTTGCCAGGTGCTGGAGTTGAAGACGGGGCATGATCTACCCAACCTGGTAAAATACCAATAGACCAATCACGGGTTTGAAATATATGAGAAACATTGGCTTGTAACAGGGAAGAACAAAGAGTCAAAGCTTTCAGAACTCAGTTAAATCTTTTGTAATCTACAAATACAGGCAGGCCTCCCTTTGTGTAAGCTGACACCATGCAAAGAGATCTTAATAACTGATGGGAAACTAGCTTGATTTACTCATTCCACAATGTATATATAGATCAAAATGTCACGTTGTACTCCAGAGGTATATATAATTTTTCAATTGTTAATTAAAAATAGTAATTTAAAAATCAATGAGAAAACTCACGTCAGTTATACATGTACAAGAAAAATTTAAAAATTACAACTAATATTTA